>NC_083320.1:67855188-68002688 GCF_963455315.2 Globicephala melas | reverse complement strand
ACAGCTGTGTTTCCTTCTCTCCTTGTCTTTTTTTCTCTTCTTATTTTCTCCCTTTGGTTTGATGAACTTTAGGAAATTGGGGCTCAATTGCAAACCAGTGGAGAGAAAGGGAGCAGTTTCTTCTTCATTTTTACTATGATCTGGCTTCAAAATTTAGGTCATTTTGATTTTTTTCCTTATTTTATGCTTTCAAAATGCACATTAGAGAAGGCAGTTCTGCAACAAACACTGGTTTGAAATGAGTAACAATACAACTATTCTTATTAATCTCTAGAAACACAGGAGGCGTTCAGGTTATCAGATTGTTTTTTCTATAGTCAGTTTAAAAGGTAAAAGTTCAACAATATCATTTGCATAACCTACAGCATTCAT
This sequence comes from Globicephala melas, assembly GCF_963455315.2. Classification (NCBI taxonomy): domain Eukaryota; kingdom Metazoa; phylum Chordata; class Mammalia; order Artiodactyla; family Delphinidae; genus Globicephala; species Globicephala melas. The sequence continues at coordinate 68,002,316 of NC_083320.1, read as the reverse complement.
TTACCTTGTAGATTCAGGTCATTGTTTTTGTATCTTTCTTTTTTCATTGAAGGGAATAAAAGAGATTACAAATAAAATAATAGGAAGAATAATAAAAATAAGAAGAATCAAACTGAACATTAATTTTGAAATTTTATAGGTGTTTGGACTTGAAAGGACCTTTGTTTTTTAAAGAAATCATCTAGAGAATGGCATAAAAATCTAGACTGGAGAGAGATAAGTTCGTAAATTCTCAAATATGTCATCTGTAGACTAGTTTACTTTCTAACCTGTCAAATTTGCAAATACTGAACTCTAAACAAAACTTTGATAATGAAATATAATAAAGAGGCATTTATGTATTTTAAAAGGACAGAGAACAAAAGACAAATAATGGGTTCTTTTAATGCAGTTAATGTTTGACACAGATAGTTTGCTACAATTCTGCTTCAAAGATTAATTCAATCCATTCTTCTCTAATCGTAACAAATAAAGCAGATACATATTTCTAAACTGTAACTTCTAACAATTTAGTATTTTATTGCCTTCTCCATTTTCAAAGAGGGTGTTATCAAATATCTCTTTGCCTTTCTTGAATTGCTAAGTTTTCTAAAAGAGTACTTTGTCTGAAGGGAAATTATCCTATTGACACTATGAATCTGCACACAAGTGTATTTCAGCACAGACGTGTGTCAATCACAGAGGACATCATGATAAAAATGTCACCTCAGTTCCATTTCCCAATTAGAAAAAGAGTATCAATATGGTGACACTGGTTTAACTAACATGAATCTATGCTAAATGTCTGCTAGGCTTATCTCTATAATAAATACAGGCAATGTATTTGTAGTAAAACCAAAGCTTACTCTCTTTCTTGGATCTTTATTAAAATACAGGCATATTATAAATGTTGATTGAAGAAATAACTAGAAATTTGATCTGATGTAATATGATGCAAATTAAGTTTAAACAGTTTGAACTTTGATATTTCTGAATGCACTATCATATTCTGAATTTTTTAATAAAAGTCCTAGGCAATAATAAACTGACAACCAGTGTCTAATTTCTCTTCTAAAACCCTTCTTTCCCCTTTCACCATTGACAAAGGATGCTTCTTAAGTTTACAGGGAATATACAGAATATACACAGCTTCGACTATAAATATTAATCATATAAAAGCTTGCTGGTTAAATTGAATCACAGGATATCATTAAAAGAACAATATTTCCAGTTCTGGACACTTGGTAACACCCTAAATATGCCAAGGCTCATGTTGTATCAGGTATTTATTTTCTAATATGTTAGACATGTGATCATTTTTAAAAATCAGCCGTATAAATGCTGGGAAACAAGACACAGAGTCTTATATAATAACAAATAAGCCATATGTATCTGCAATTTTTAAAAAGGTCAATTATAAAATTTAATATAGGTTTCCTGCACACAAACTTCTTGGCTAGGTACTAATAAAACTACTTAGAGGATATAACATCCAGACTTAGATTTGTTGTGCTTGCTCTTGGAGGCAAGAAGGAACACTGCTAAAATCCCTCTTCCTTCCATAATTTTATGATTCCACTTTGAAAGGAAGAACAAATTGTATCTTTAAAAATGGGTCCAGGAGTCTCAAATAGGAGATAGGAGACTGGTGGCCTATGACAACAGTGGTGTTGTGGAGGTAAAAGTGACAAAAATACCTCTTTACGTTGTTGACCAAAACCGTCATCTATATCACCTTTTTTCTTTTCACAATAGTATGTGGTGGGGCGTAAGGAGATTAAAAGAATCCTCTAATTTTCATCTCTTTCTTTCTGTCTTGGGTTTTCTTGCCTGCTACCTGTTTGGTTTATGGATTGACAGTTTTGATAAGTGAACATCACGTAAAACACATAGGATAGTTCTTTTAAAACAAATCAGTGGTTATGCAAGTCTAATAATCGTATTTACTTATAATCATTTTTAAAAATCTATCTGTTGTTTTATTCAGTTTTCTCAACAAATTCTGAGCCTGTGAAGTTAATCCTGCTGAAGTAAACTAAGTAAGCATAACTTAATTTTTTCTGAAAACTTTTTGTTGCACACATATAGAAAGACTAGACTGCACATATACTAACACAATATGGTATACATCATAACTAATATACATATATCTGTACACACATACACAACACACACACACAGACACCCACACAACTGTTAATTCACTGTTGAAATACCAGGGAGAAAGTCCTCTATCAGAGGCAATATAGCGTAGTGGTTTAGAGCACATATCCTAAAGCCAGATTCCAAATCTTGAGTTCCTGGCTTTGCCACTACTAGTTGTATAACTTCAGACAAGTCTCTGGACTTCCATCTCCTCATTTGTAAATGACAATGACAATTTTACCAATCTCATGAAGTTTTGAGGATGAAATAGTTTGGCAATATGAAGCACGTATAACAGCGCCTAGCTTATAGTAAGTGCCCAATAAATACTTTCTGTGATGCTAAGTATTATTATTGCTACTATTATTAATTATATCACCATCTACCAGAAATAGAAGACAGAAGCACAGGTAAGGTTTAAATTATTTTTCATCTATCACCAGACACTTTGGTTTACAAATAAAAGAAGAGGTAGCCTAGGGCCAAATAATAAATACATGTGTTTCTAAGCAAGAAAGGAGGGACTCCTGTGGTATAATTTGAAGGATATAACCAAAGTTTTCTTACTCAAATTTGCCTCTCTATCTAGGTGAACTTCAGCAACTCACTTCAGCTTTCTGGGACTCCATTTCCTCACGTATAAAATGGAGAGATCGAAGTGGATGATTATTAACCTCTTTCCGAACTCAACGATATTTTCTTTGTTATTATTCAATAACAACTTACATTTTTACAAGAAAATGCAAAGTTTTTAAATCCTCAACATATAAATGTTTGAACAAGACATCTATACTCCTTAGTCTGCATTTTTCTTTCTTGAGTTTTAGCAAAGGACATAAGAGGAACAGTATGGCTTACATAAAGGGAAAGTGACCAGATTTACAGAACATGGGGACATTATTTTGATGTAGAGATGAGGGCCCCTAAACACAAACTACACGTGCACTGCATCAACCTCAAGGGCTGACAAGCATTCTGGGATGTGTAGAAATTTCCTAGCCAACTTGTCAAAGAAAGAAGACATCAAGCAAAAACAGTTAACTCTTCCATGATTCCTGCAATCCCACTCCTGGGCATATATCTGGAGAAAAACACGGTCCAAAAGGATACATGCACCCCAATGTTCATTGCAGCACTGTTTACAACAGTCAAGACATGGAAGCAACCTAAACGTCCATCAACAGAGGAATGGATAAAGAAGATGTGGTACATATATACAATGGATTATTACTTAGCCATTAAGAAGAATGAAATGATGCCATTTGCAGCAACATGGATGGACCTAGAGATTATCATACTGAGTGAAGTTAAGTCAGAGAGAAAGAGAAATAGTATGATATCACTTATGTGCAGAATCTAAAAAAAAATGATAAAAATGAACTTATTTACAAAACTGAAACAGACTCACAGACTTAGAGAACGAACTTATGGTTACCGGGGGAAAGGGTGGGGGGAGGGAGAGTTAGGGAGTTTGGGAATGACATGTACCAACTGCTATATTTAAAATGGATAACCAAAAAGGACTTACTGTACAGCACAGGGAACTCTGCTCAATATTATGTAACAACCTAAACGGGAAAATAATTTGAAAAAGAATAGGTACAGGGCTTCCCTGGTGGCGCAGTGGTTGACAGTCCACCTGCCAATGCAGGGGACACGGGTTTGTGCCCCGGTCCGGGAAGATCCCACATGCTGCGGAGCGGCTGGGCCCGTGAGCCATGGCCGCTGAGCCTGTGCATCCAGAGCCTGTGCTCCGCAACGGGAGAGGCCACAACAGTGAGAGACCTGCGTACCGAAAAAAAAAAAAAAAAAAAAGAAAAGAATAGGTACATGTGTATGTATAACTGAATCACTTTGCTGTACACCTGAAACTAACACAACATTGTTAATCAACTATACTCCAATATAAAATAGAAAATTTAAAATAAATAAATAAAATTCAAAAAAAATTATGTCTTCTAGAACACTCACTGTGATCCTGAGAATCATAATAATGTCTTTCTAGCTGGATCAAAACACTGAAACCAACAGAAGAAGGAACCAAGATCTTCTTCGTCAGGATGAAATTCAGTTGTGAAAAGTGTATTGCAAAAAGACTGGGAGTGGTGCTTCCTTGGTGGTGCAGTGGTTAAGAATCCACCTGCCAATGCAGGGGACACGGGTTCAAGCCCTGGTCTGGGAAGATCCCACACGCCATGGAGCAACTAAGCCCATGCACCACAACTACTGAGCCTGCACTCTAGAGCCCATGAACCACAACTACTTAAGTCAGTGCACCTAGAGCCTGTGCTCCGCAACAAGAGAAGCCACTGCAATGAGAAGCCTGCGCACCGCAACAAAGAGTAACCCCCGCTCACTGCAACTAGAGAAAGCCTGAGCACAGCAACGAAGACCCAACGCAGCCTAAAATAAAATTAAATAAATAAATTTATATTAAAAAAAAGACTGGGAGTAGAAAACATCCTGTGTTTTTGGTGAAGACTCAAGCATCACCTCTGTATTAAAGCAGGCCTCATAGTGTGGATAGATCTGTCTTTCTGAATCATTTGAACTTTCTTCATTCTCTTGCTTTTAAGAACATGACCAAAATAGATGTAGAAGAGCATATGCATTTGTGATGACAGCTAAATATATGTCTTATCCTTTCCAGACACAGAACCCCTTATAAGGCAGAAACCTATACTTTGCAGAAAGTGAGGCACATCAAATGGCAGTAGTCCAGTGGCTAATTAAGCTGGGTGTCATGCCAACCTGGGTTTGAATTTGGCTATGCTGTATTTCCTACCTGTGTAGACAAGTCATCCTTTCCCTCAAAGACTCATTTACTCACCAACAAAATGGGAATAATGATAGGGTTGTTGTGACCTAATACTTATGAAAGGCTTAAAGTAGCTGGCAATGGGTATTCATTAGGAAGAATGGTAGCAGTATTATTAAACATTTTTAAACATGGAGCATTTCATTTTAGATGCAGAAGTATAGGTACAACAACCCTTCGATCTACTGGGAAAAGCAGTCAAACCACTTGTTTGCATTTATCAATGGTCTTAGGAAAGCCTGTACTCTCTCAAAATTATCTCAACTTGCTGAAATGGGGGATTAAAATCAACAAGATGAAAGTTAATAGAGATAAATGTAAGTACTGCACAGGAGATTATTACAGGGGAGACTTGAGACTTTTCTTCACGTGAAAAGAACATGAGAATGGGACAAGGCAGCAAACCCAGGATGTACTGATGAAGATACCATGTCCAGATTAAGGAAGGTAACATCTAGCCATTTGAGGCATGAATAAAGTCTGAGGAAGACTTAGGCAGGAAAGAAGAAAAGAGATAAATGTGTAACAGTTTGCTATTATCCCTCAATAGTCAAAACAGTATCATATTCAAGTGGTAGTATACTAATTCTGTATCATTTTAGAGGCCATAACTTGAATCAAGGGAATTAAGAGGAGGCAGCTTTTGCCACATGTAAATTTAATAGTCAAGGTTTAGACTAAACTGCTGTAACAAAGAAACTTCAAAATACAGTGGCGATGGAAGGAGATGGAATAGTCAGTGGTAGGGAGGTGAGTTCTACTCTACAATGTTATCCAGGTATTTAAACTGGACAGTCAACCCAGCCATCTCCCACACATGGCTCCAATCCCTAAATCTAAAGCTGTCTCTGCAGTTGTTGGCACATCCCAACTACCAAGATATTCAGGACAAACAGCTTTGTCTTTAAAGATATGACCTGGAAGTTCTACATATTACTTTAGCTCACATCCCATCGGCCCAAACTTAATTGCATGGCCACATCTAACTGTAAGAGAAGTTTGGAAATGTGGTCTCCAGATACATAGTCATAAACTAGCCAAAAGTCAGTGTGTTGGGGTGGGAGTGAGTTGTGATCATTAATTAAAGAAAGAAGTGGAGAATAAACACAAAGAAGGGAGAAGTTAGAAGTTTCTGCCACAAGGAAGAGTTATATAAACATTATAGCCATTCAGTACTAGAATTAGCAGTCTTATCAACCTATTGCACTTTCTTAGTATTCAGAGTTAGTCATGGATACAATAGAAAATATTCCTGAATTCAACAGTAGATGACACTATATGGCAAATGTGGTTCCTTCTAACCCTGACATTTTGCAATTTTAAAATGGCCCTTTCAATAAGCCCTATCTGCTTAACACACTGTTAGATGGAATTTGAAAGTGACTAAGCCCTGACGTCTCATTCCCCTTCTTGTATCATTAGGGTATATGGCTATATCCTTAACTTCTGTCAGTGCAGATACTATATTTCATTCATCATCATAATTTAAAGGGTTACCTATTTTTAAGATAAACATAGATGAAATGTTAGTCAAATCTCAGACCTCAATTCAGCCATAACTCATAATATTATTCTTCTAATGCATTTTTTTCAGAAAGTTAGTAAAAAAAAAAAGTGGTAATAAAAAGTTAATGGATTATTTTGTAGCATATATTGGGGTTAAAAAATCTATAGCTACTGCCTTCTTTAACTATTAAGTTATATGAGTTATATTAAGGATCTATTATAAATATCTATTATAAACCCTGATTTTACAAACAGGTGAAAGTTTCTTCCAAGTGAGATTATTCAACTTTTTTAGGGGTAATATGTGAAGGAAAAAATTAAACCTTAATCTTGGCTGAATCTTTCTGAAGTTGTGACCTTACCACAAAGACATAATTTAAGTCAACAAAATGGGGGCAGGAGGAGGAAATCAATCAAATTTGTCAGTTTCATTCTACCGGTTACTTCTTTCAAGTTTTGACCTAATCGTCCCATAAGCATATAGTCTCAGAAGCTTTACTTTATAATTAAAAATTAAACTTGGATTAAAGCTACACAATGTCTATATGACACTTTTGTGGGAATTAGAGAAGGTGGAGGATGCTTCCCCCAAAGCAATGGCATGTTCATTTGAGAAAAGGCTGGATTTAGAGTTCCACCCAGACCTTCAACCAGTCATTTTTGTGCAGTACACAAATGTACAACCTTCTGTAGCAGCTCTAAATCATTTTTTTAGTTGATCAAAGAATTAAATTAAATGTAAAGCTTTTCTTCAAAGGGTTATGTTGTTTCTAATAGAGTACATTTACCCTCTTCTTCAGGTAAAATGGTAAATTGTGGCAAATAAACATGATTGTTATCTGGATTCACTTTTCAAAATAACAGCAAATCCGATGAGAATTTCAAAATAACTCAAGAGTAGATTCTCTGTCTCCTTCAGAAGTTAAGGGGATCTTTACTTTCACTCAGACTTTATCTTTTAAAAATCAGATAAATACTCATGAAATTTAAACTCTGGTAAACACTGGGAAACTTACCCTTAGTGACTATTTTGATTATTTTCTCACAATAAAAATTAATTTACTCACATAAATCCTTACCTTTTGTACACTGACAAACTGTATTGGGAGATGAATTAGATACATTTATGATTGAATTTCAAAAGCTACAAAACGTGTGTATTTATGTATAGGTATACACCTACACAACAGGAATTTCTTTCTCTTTAGAATAAGGAATGTTAGAGAAAATTTATTATTCAACTCCAGACTCAGAGTTGAGTAATCTAAAAAGGATTTATTTCTAAATAACATAGACAAGTATTCAGAATTAAAATTAAATATTTTTCAGAATTTTTCAATCTGGCTGCAAATTAACACATTCATTTTTCCATTGTTTCAAATAAAAATGATTGAAGTACTCATGAAAAATCATGCTTCATGTGTGATTAAACTGATTTATTTCTACTTCTAATTCCATTTACTTTAATAAAATGCTAACATTAAAAGAGAGATCAAGGCTTAAGATGCTGACAGGAAGTTTAGCTTGCAAGTAAAATCATGGGAATGGAACACATGCTTGTCTACACCATGATCACTGGCATTTACAGGGAGAAATTTGTGCAATGGGCAGGAAGATTATTGCTAACGCCTTCCAGAGATCATGAGGCTTGCATTTAACAAACATAACTTTATACTTTGCAAGGCCAACCTCTAGCTAGGAGTCAGGATATAGCCCCTTGGCAATTAGGCTGGGGACACGGGTTATTGACTGACATACCATGAAATACCACCAGGCCTTAGAAGGATAGCTTGCTGCAGAATGTGCTAACAGACACTTAATTGGGACAGTAAGATCTCCATGGCAAATTGTTATATGTAATTTACACCATTCATGTATCTGCTGCAAACACTCTAATAAAATAAGTTATTCTCTAGCTCTGAGAAAAAACACAAACTGCTGTATCTTATATGAAGAGTGCAGGATTTATCTCTACCTACGGCCTTTGGAATTTTGTTCCTTAGTCTTGCTTAGCAATCTTCATGACCAGTATTTGACTTCCATTCAATATTTTATGTACATACTGATATTCTTTTTTTAGCATTTCCATTGTAAGACTTAGCCGGACAGCTCCTTCTCCACAGGATGCCTAAATGAGGGACACCCAACTGGCAGGGGGAGGTGGGTAATCAAAGTGTCTACAGAGCTCCTTTTATTTGCTTCTTACCCCATACCAACTCTTCCAGTTCAGTAACTGATGTCTTTTCTTGGTAACTTAGGAAGAGGAAAGGAAATGTACAGATGTGGTCATATCAACCCCTATGAAAACTCCTACTCTGATGTATTCTTAAGCTTATTTCTCACTTCTTATGGTGGAAGGAGGGAGTTTACACATGAAGTTCCTCCACCCTCTCTCTCTACCTTGTTGGCAGATTTACAGAAACAGCCAGGACTACCCCAACTGCAGACAGATTTCTCTCACCACTATAGAGCAGAACTTTCCCAAGTACTGAACTCAGACAGTCAATAGCATCACATTGATCCTGCCTGAGGAGGGTCCCATACCACCCCAGGGTCCCCTTAATGGGTCAGGCTCTCACTAACAGGGCCCCAGACCACAGACCTTTCCCTCTTTCTTCCTTTCTTATCAAGCTTTCCTAGTATATCTCATATACCATTCAGGGTCTGATATTAGGTTTGTTGACATCAAAAATTAATTCACACTACAGTCTTAGGAATTCACCAGAGTTTAAAAGTTTTATCTTTCCCCAGGGACATCAACATTTCAAGGAAGACTTCCAGGAATGCAATTTCCTCTGTCTACTTGTAAGGCTGATGCAGATCCAGCAGTATACACAACAGTATTTGGTTCTAAATCTAACTTTTCCTGTCCTAGGCTACGCGCTATGGCTAACCTGAGTGGTTTAAGAATCATTTATTTCACAAAAGTGCTTTGTATGTCTATTGCTGCCTAAGCTTGAACTAGTTTCTGATGACTCAAAAGTGAATTATACAAGATTCATGAAATTTAAGGATTTCCCTGTCCCATAAGATACAGATTATAGATATATTATATATGCATTATTACAAGGCAGGCTATTATTACAACCTCTCTAATAACTCTTCCTGCACTAGTGAAATTCCTGGTTTACTTCTCTGCTCCCTGCCCACCCCCTGATGTCCTTGTGGGACAAGACTGTGTCTTACCCATCTTTTTAATTATACTTACCTAACTTCAGGATACAAAACACATTAGATAAGAAAGGAAGGTGTGGATAGAGAAACTGATACTCAGAGATGTTAAGAGCTTAGTCATAATGAAAATCTAGTAAGATCAGAAATGGGTTCAAATCTAAGTCCTTTGGCTCTAGGTAACATGCTCTTACCTCAACATCATTCGTCCATTGACATTCCTTTTAAGGAGTCAACCTGATAGCAATGTACATATAAGCATGAATGCTAAGCACATACACCTACAGTCATTTCTAGTAATCTACAGATCACCTACATGGTAATTATCTACTTTGTGGCTTATCTGTTAGAAATGATTGCTATCAGAGTGTCTTCCATTTGCCATCGAATACACCTCTGAACCTTTTACCCGATTATCGCTTGCACAGGAAATGTAGACCACTGAGATTCTAATATTACCCTAGGTGCAACATAATTTAACTAATAAATCTGATGCACTCCCCCATTGCCAACTGACAAAATTTAATATAACTGGTTCTTAAGAGATGCACCCCTGTATTACCACAGATAACTTAGAGTTTATTGTACTTACTTTATTGTGACTTACATTCAGAGATTCTGTTTTGGATAGGAGTATTTAAGGATATTGATGTGTACTTTTCTCTCTGAAGCTGCCCACCACCAGGACATACTGTATAACCTTCACTCTTGGAGGCTCAAAAACTCATATAGTCTTAGAAGGTAAATCTGGGAAACGTAGCCCTCTCTATTCGAATGGCCATGATGCCATTCTATGGAAAGGCTCGCTAGTGACCTGCCAATACTAAAGCTCCCAGATGAGCAATAGCATCTTTCCAAACACAGAGAGCAAATTCAGCCTTGTCACAAGTGGCCATTTAATCAGGAAACAATTCTCTAGAGTTTAGACATCACTTATGTGATTTATTTTTCAATACGTAAGCTCTCAGGTATCATTGCAAAAGACCAACCACAAGGAAACTATAAAATTAAACATACACACATACACACACACACAGAAATAAGCCTCTGGTGACTTTAAACAACCAAAAAAACTTTTTTTCCACTTCTTTCATCAAACTTTTTCCTATTCCATCCAAATGGAGAGCACCACAGGACATCGTGAAGGTAGCAGAGGTGTCACCAGCACGGTGCTGCTCTGAGAACCACTGGTAGAGTTTTCATGAAGACTAATGAAGACACAAAGTCCTTTGTCCCTTCAGAATAAAAAGTCCAGTGCACTTGACAATGAACCTGTCATTTGAAACCTTGAGGGTTTTAATTTTATACATAATGGAGTTTGGAAATGAACTTATTATACAGTTTTGCTCAGAATTCAGATTTATATTATGTACTCCTACAGATGCCCTAAAATGTACTCAAGTAGCAGGGTACTGATGACATATACTAAAGTGGCAATTCTAACTGCTATCTGTATTGTGTAAACTACTTTAGCAAGCTAATCCAGGAACCCCTTTTCATTCAGTGCTGAAGACAAGCAGTTAAACATATATAGTAGCCGAGCTGGTTAATCATCATCTTGCTCTCACTGAGAACAGTCATGTTTCTCAAGACAAGCATATGCAAATTTGGGGTGGGGAGAGAGAAAGAAAGAGAAAGAGAAAAGTATATTCAAGGTTTTCTAAGGCAATATATTCAAGATAATTGCCCTCCTATTACCTGTTTCTGAAGATTACAGTGCAAAGACTAAATAACCCTAATATATACCACATATATATATATAAAATAATCAAATACAGCAAATATAGTCATTAATTGAGGGAACATAACAAGTAGGGTACCTGACCATAAAACAGACAAGATAAGAAACATTAATCAAGCAGCATTTAATCTCCATTTACATCAACTGCCTGTAAAAGCACCCCCAAAACTAATATTTTAGCAATCTATAACTAAAGGCTTCAATGTCAATTTATCTCTTCATTTTTAATGTAACATTTGTTCAATGTACGGAACTATTTTTTTTTAACATCTTTATTGGAGTATAATTGCTTTACAATGTTGTGTTAGTTGCTGCTATATAACAAAGTGAATTAGCTATATGTATACATATATCCCCATATTCCATCCTTCTTGCCTCTCTCTCCCACCCTCCCTCCCTATCCCACCCCTCCACCTGGTCACAAAGCACCGAGCTGATCTCCCTGTGCTATGCGGCTGCTTCCCACTAGCTATCTCTTTTACATTTGGTAGTGTGGCTATGTCAAAGTTACTCCCTCACTTCGTCCCAGCTTACCCTTCCCCCTCCCGTGTCCTCAAGTCCATTCTCTATGTCTGCATCTTTATTCCTGTCCTGTCCCTAGGTACATCAGAACCTTTTTTTTTTTTTTTAGATTCCATATATATGTGTTAGCATATGGTATTTGTTTTTCTCTTTCTGACTTACTTCACTCTGTATGACAGACTCTATGTCCATCCACCTCACTACAAATAACTCAATTTCATTTCTTTTTATGGCTGAGTAATATTCGATTGTATATATGTGCCACATCTTCTTTATCCATTCATCTGTCGATGGACACTTAGGTTGTTTCCATGTCCTCACTATTGTAAATAGAGCTGCAATGAACATTGTGGTACATGACTCTTTTTGAATTATGGTTTTCTCAGGGTATATGCCCAGAAGTGGGATTGCTGGGTCATATGGTAGTTCTATTTTTAGTTTTTTAAGGAACCTCCATACTGTTCTCCATAGTGGCTGTATCAATTTACATTCTCACCAACAGTGAAAGAGGGTTCCCTTTTCTCCACACCCTCTCCAGCATTTATTGTTTGTAGATTTTTTGATGATGGCCATTCTGACTGGTGTGAGGTGATACCTCATTGTAGTTTTGATTTGCATTTCTCTAATGATTAGTGATGTTGAGCATTCTTTCACGTGTTTGCTGGCAATCTGTATATCTTATTTGGAGAAATGTCTATTTAGATCTTCTGCCCATTTCTGATTTGGGTTGCTTGTTTTTTTGATAATGAGCTACATAAGCTGCTTGTAAATTTTGGAGATTAATCCTTTGTCAGTTGCTTCATTTGCAAATATTTTCTCCCATTCTGAGGGCTGTCTTTTGGTCTTGTTTATGGTTTTCTTTGCTGTGCAAAAGTTTTGAGTTTCATTAGGTCCCATTTGTTTATTTTTGTTTTTATTTCCATTTCTCTAGGAGGTGGGTCAAAAAGAATCTTGCTGTGATTTATGTCAAAGAGTGTTCTTTCTATGTTTTCCTCTAAGAGTTTCATAGTGTCTGGCCTTACATTTAGGTCTTTAATTCATTTTGAGTTTATTTTTGAGTATGGTGTTAAGGAGTGTTCTAATTTCATTCTTTTAGATGTAGCTGTCTAGTATTACCAGCACCACTTATTGAAGAGGCTGTCTTTTTTCCATTGTATATTCTTGCCTCCTTTATCAAAGATAAGGTGACCATATATGCATGGGTTTATCTCTGGGCTTTCTATCATGTTCCACTGATCTCTATTTCTGCCAGTACCATACTGTCTTGATTACTGTAGCTTTGTAGTATAGTCTAAAGTCAGGGAGCCTGATTCCTCCAGCTCCGTTTTTCTTTCTCAAGATTTCTTTAACTATTCGGGGTCTTTTATGTTTCCATACACATTGTGAAATTTTTTGTCCTAGTTCTGTGAAAAATGTCCTTGCTAGTTTGATAGGGATTGCAATGAATCTGTAGATTACTTTGGGTAGTAGAGTCATTTTCACAATGTTGATTCTTCCAATCCAAGAACATGGTATATCACTCCCTCTGTTTATATCATCTTTAATTTCTTTCATCAGTGTCTTACACTTTTCTGCATACAGGTCTTTTGTCTCCTTAGGTAGGTTTATTCCCAGGTATTTTATTCTTTTTGTTGCAGTGGTAATTGGGAGTGTTTCCTTAATATCTCTTTCAGATTTTTCATCATTAGTGTATAGGAATGGAAGAGATTTCTGTACATTAATTTTGTATACTGCTACTTTACCAAATTCATTGATTATCTCAAGTAGTTTTCTGGTAGCATCTTTAGGATTCTCTATGTATAGAATCATGTCATCTGCAAGAGTGACAGCTTAATTTCTTCTTTTCTGATTTGGTTTCCTTTTATTTCTTTTTCTTCTCTGACTGCTGTGGCTAAAACTTCCAAAACTACGTTGAATAACAGTGGTGAGAGTGGGCATTCTTGTCTTGTTCCTGATTTTAGAGGAAATAGTTTCAGTTTTTCTCCATTGAGACGATGTTGGCTATGGGTTGTCATATATGGCCTTTATAATATTGAGGTAAGTTCCCTCTATGCCTACATACTGAAGAGTTTTTATCATAAATGGGTGTTGAATTTTGTCTAAAGCTTTTTCTGCATCTATTAAGATGTTCATATGGTTTTTATCCTTCAGTTTGTTAATATGGTGTATCACATGAATTGATTTGCGTATATTGAAGGATCCTTGAATTCCTGGGATAAACCCCACTTGATCATGGTGTATGATTCTTTTAATGTGCTGTTGGATTCTGTTTACTAGCATTTTGCTAAGGATTTTTTACATCTATGTTCATCAGTGATATTGATCTGTAGTTTTCTTTTTTTGTGACACCTTTTTCTGGTTTTGGTGGCAGGTGATGGTGGTCTCATAAAATAACTTTGCAAGTGTTCCTCCCTCTGCTAAATTTTGCAAGAGTTTGAGAAGGATAGGTGTGAGCTCTTCTCTAAATGTTTGATAGAATTTGCCTGTGAAGTCATCTGGTCCTGGGCTTTTGTTTGTTGGAAGATAATAAAATAAAAATTCACAGTTTCGATTTCAGTGCTTGTGATTGGTCTGTTTATATTTTCTATTTCTTGCTGGTTCAGTCTCGGAAGGTTGTGCTTTTCTAAGAATGTGTCCGTTTCTTCCACGTTTTCCATTTTATTGGCATATAGTTGTTTGTAGTAATCTCTCATGGTTCTTTGTATTTCTGCAGTATCAGTTGTTATTGCTCCCTTTTCATTTCTAATTCTATTGATTTGAGTCTTCTCCCTTTTTTTCTTATGAGTCTGGCTAGTGGTTTATCAATTTTGTTTATCTTCTCAAAGAACAAGCTTTTAGTTTTATTGATCTGTGCTATTGTTTCCTTCATTCCTTTTTCATTTATTTTTGATCTGATCTTTCTGATTTTTTTTCCTTCTACTAACTGGGTTTCTTTTGTTCTTCTTTCTCTAATTGCTTTAGGTGTAAGGTTAGGTTGTTTATTTGAGATGTTTCTTGTTTCTTGAGGTAGGATTGTATTGCTATAAACTTCCCTCTTAGAACTGCTTTTGCTGCATCCCATAGGTTGTGGGTCGTCGTGTTTTCATTGTCATTTGTTTCTAGGTATTCTTTGATTTCCTCTTTGATTTCTTCAGTGATCTCTTGGTCATTCAGTAGCATATTGTTTAGCCTCCATGTGTTTGTTTGTTTTACAGTTTTTTCCTGTAATTGCTATCTAGTCTCATAGTGCTGTGGTCAGAAAAGATACTTGATACAATTTCAATTTTCTTCAATTTACCAAAGTTTGATTTTTGACCCAAGATATGCTCTATCCTGGAAAATGTTCTGTGAGCACTTGAGAAGAAAGTGTATTCTGTTGTTTTGGGATGAAATGTCCTATAAATATCAATTAAGTCCATCTTGTTTAATATATCATTTAAAGCTTGTGTTTCCTTATTTATTTTCATTTTGGATGATCTGTCCATTGGTGAAACTGGGGTGTTAAAGTCCCCTACTATGAATGTGTTACTGTCGATTTCCCATTTTATGGCTGTTAGCATTTGCTTCAAGTATTGAGGTGCTCCTGTTATAACTTTACAATTGTTATAAATATTTACAATTGTTATAAATATTTACAATTGTGCTATCTTCTTCTTGGATTGATCCCTTGACCATTATGTAGTATCCTTCTTTGTCTCTTGTAATAGTCTCTATTTTAAAGTCTATTTTGTCTGATATGAGAATTGCTACTCCAGCTTTCTTTTGATTTCCATTTGCATGGAATATCTTTTTCCATCCCCTCACTTTCAGTCTGTATGTGTCCCTAGGTCTGAAGTGGGTCTCTTGTAGACAGCATATATACTGGTCTTGTTTTTGTATCTATTCGGACAGTCTATGGCTTTTGGTTGGTGCATTTAATCCATTTACATTTAAGGTAATTATCCATATGTATGTTCCTATTCCCATTTTCTTAATTGTTTTGGGTTCGTTATTGTAGGTCTTTTCCTTCTCTTGTGTTTCTTGCCTAGAGAAGTTCCTTTAGCATTTGTTGTAAAGCTGGTTTTGTGGTGCTGAGTTCTCTTAGCTTTTGCTTGTCTGTGAAGGTTTTAATTTCTCCATCAAATCTGAATGAGATCCTTACTGGGTAGAGTAATTAGTTGTCGGTTTTCCTTTCATCACTTTAAATATGTCCTGCCACTCCCTTCTGGCTTGCAGAGTTTCTGCTGAAAGATCAGCTGTTAACTTTATGGGGATTCCCTTGTGTGTTATTTGTTGTTTTTCCCTTGCTGCTTTTAATATTTTTTCTTTGAATTTAATTTTTGATAGTTTGATTAATATGTGTCTTGGTTTGTTTCTCCTTGGATTTATCCTGTATGGGACTCTCTGTGCTTCCTGGACTTGATTGTCTATTTCCTTTCCCTTGTTAGGGATGGTTTCAACTATAATCTCTTCAAATATTTTCTCAGTTCCTTTCTTTTTCTCTTCTTCTTCTGGGACCCCTATAATTCGAATGTTGTTGTGTTTAATGTTGTCCCAGAGTTCTCTGAGACTGTCCTCAATTCTTTTCATTCTTTTTTCTTTATTCTGCTCTGCAGTAGTTATTTCCACTATTTTATCTTCCAGGTCACTTATCCGTTCTTCTGACTCAGTTATTCTGCTGTTGATTCCTTCTAGAAAATTTTTCACTTCATTTATTGTGTTGTTCATCATTGTTTGTTTGCTCTTTAGTTCTTCTAGGTCCTTGTTAAATGTTTCTTGTGTTTTCTCCATTCTCTTTCCAAGATTTTGGATCATCTTTACTATCATTGCTCTGAATTCTTTTTCAGGTAGACTGCCTATTTCCTCTTTAGTTGTTTGGTCTGGTGGATTTTTACCTTGCTCCTTCATCTGCTGTGTATCTCTCTGTCTTCTCATTTTGCTTAACTTACTGTGTTTGGGATCTCCTTTTTGCAGGCTGCAGGTTCGTAGTTCCCCTTGTTTTTCGTGTCTGCCCCCAGTGGGTAAGGTTGTTTCAGTGGCTTGTGTTGGCTTCCTGGCGGAGGGGACTTGTGCCTGTGTTCTGCTGCATGGGGCTGGATCTTGTCTTTCTGGTGGGCAGGGCTGCATCCAGTGGTGTGTTTTGGGGTGTATGTGAACTTAGTATGATTTTAGGCAGCCTCTCTGTTAATGGGTGTGGTTGTGTTCCTGTCTTGCTAGTTGTTTGACATGGGGCATCCAGCCCTGGTGCTTCCTGGCCATTGGGTGGAGCTGGGTGTTAGCATTGAGACAGAGATCTCTGGGAGAGCTCTCACCGATTGATATTACAGGGGGCCGGGAGGTCTCTGGTGTTCCAGTGTCCTGAACTCAGCTCTCCCACCTCAGAGGCTCAGGCCTGACACCAGGCCAGAGCACCAAGACCCTCTCAGCCACATGGATCAGAAGAAAAGTCAGAAAAAAAGAAAGAGAAAAAAATTTTAAAAATAATAAACTAAAATAAATGTAATAAAATCATTAAAATTAAAAAGTAGTTAAAAAAAGAAGAGAGCACCCAAAGCAACAAACAAATCTACCAATGATAACAAGTGCTAAAAACTATACTAAGATAAACATCAACATCAGAAACAAGTCAGTCACAGACAGCAAACCCCAAGTATACAGGTGCTCCCAACTGGTTTTGGACCCACCTCTGCGTGTAGGTTGCCCTCAGCCTTCTGTTCCTGCCCAGACATGATGGGGTTAAAGCAGCGGTTGATTAGGGGGCTCTGGCTCAGCCTTGCTGGGAGGAAGGAGGGGTATGGTAGTTATAATTGGAATGTGCAGCTAGCCTGTGGTGGCAGAGGCCAGCATGACGGTGCACCAGCCTGAGGTGTGCCATGTGTTCTCCCGGGGAAGTTGTCCCTGGATCACGGGACCCTGGCAGTGGTGGGCTGCACAGGCTCCCAGGGAGGGGGGCATGTGGATAGTGACCTGTGCTTGCATACAGGATTCTTGGTGGCTGCAGTAGCAGCATTAGCGTTTCATGCCTAACTCTGGTGTCCAAGCTGATAGCCACGGCTTGCGCCTCTCTCTGGAGCTCCAATAGGTGGTGCTCTGCCTTCTGTGGGCAGACAGGGAAGGAATCCCCTCTCCTCGCACACCCCAAACTATGGTCCCTTGCCTCTTAGGCAGGTCCAAAGTTTTTTCCGGACTCCCTCACAGCTACCTGTGGCACACTAGCCCCCTTCAGGCTGTGTTCACGCAGCCAACCCCAGTCCTCTCCCTGGGATCTGACCTCTGAAGCCTGAGCCTCAGCTCCCAGCCCCCACCCGCCCTGGTGGGTGAGCAGACAAGCCTCTCAGGCTGGTGAGTGCTGGTCAGCACTGATCCTCTGTACGGGAATCTCTCTGCTTTGCCCTCCGCACCCCTGTTGCTGCGCTCTCCTCCATGGTTCCAAAGCTTCCCTCCCACCCATCCTCTGTCTCTGCCAGTGAAGGGGCTTCCTAGTGCGTGGAAACTTTTCCTCCTTCACAGCTCCGTCCCAGAGGTGCAAGTTCCATCCCTATTCTTTTGTCTCTTTTTTTTCTTTTGCCCTACCCAGGTACGTGGGGATTTTCCTGCCTTTTGGGAAGTCTGAGGTCTTCTTCCAGCGTTCACTAGGTGCTCTGTAGAAGCTGTTCCACATGTAGATGTATTTTTGATGTATTTGTGGGGAGGAAGGTAATCTCCACGTCTTACTCCTCCACCATCTTGAATGTCTCCCTCTACGGAACTAATTTTTTATTTCTCCATTTCATGTTTGCAGAGAAGATCCAGTGCAGCATTTCAGAATTTGGTTTGGCTCTGCCACACTGGAGTTACCCAAGCCAACAGATTCATCATAACACAGTGTTTGAATGTAATGATATACCACTGCTTCTCGACCCAGCAATAAGATGAAAATCCAAGAACAGGCATAAAACACCCATGAAGAAATGACAGAACTTGAAGTCAGCTTGAATAATTTCTGAGTCATAAATTCATGAAAGCAGAGGGAGAAAAAAAGAGAAAAAGAGAAGCAAGGAGGAGGGGGAAAAGGGCAAGTGAGTGGCTCATTCTACCCAACCCAAACACTGAATTTAGGAGCTTTATGCACATTCCTATTTCTTATTGACAGGACTCCAGGTATATATCAACTGACCCACAATCTCTGCCTCAATTGTGTTGAGAGGGTAGTGTGCCCAGTTTGGTAATCATGCGTTTTTCACTTTCACTACATATGTATGTGTATGTGCACAGTTGTGCATAACGGATAGCAGTGCCTGTTTTGCACCATTCACATTGGCTTCCTTCAAACTTCATTTTCCTTCCCCAGATATCTGCTGCCTGTCTTTGCTCCTGCAGAACATCATGATTTGATGGGAACTCTGTAAATCTATATTTAGTGCCTGGGATACACACTTTTCTCCTAGCAGCCTCAAGACAGCTGAGATCAGCACTTCTGTCAATAGTTTCCAGGTATGACCTCTGGGGAACTAGGCTACCCCTGGAATTTACTTTTCCTCACAGACGAATAAAGCTTGAGGAATACCACAAAACACATCCTTTCTGATTAGCACATCCAGATAGAAACTCTCATATCTTTGACCACTCCTTTCCTTTTTGTCAATATTTAAATTGGAATTTAGGATGGGTATGCTACTAAAAATCTGGAATTTTTAAAATTAAAAAATAGGAAATATAATGCTACACCACCATACACATCTAAGAAAAAATGCCTGCCTGATGGACAAATGTGATGTTCCCATTGGCATGCCTGGCTGGTGGTCCTTTGTACTACTATGCATGTAATGTGCTCAGAGGGCCTGTCATCTCCCCCTCCAGACTGTAAACCTTGGCAGCTGAAGGCACACACAGTATCCAGAACATGGGAGGCTTTCAATAAATGTCTATTGAATTAATTGGAAACATCAGGAGTCTCTTTAAATATTGGGGGTCTGACTCCACCTTTCTTGACTATGTTTATTATTTTTACTTAGGAATATATAAGAAGATATACCTTTCCATCCCAAGAACTGGATGAGTGTCAGGGAAGAAAAATCAATAGAGAGAAAAGAGAATTCTACAACCAATTCCATGCCCCTGACTTTGAACCCTACAGATTCCTAAAAAGTAGGCAGTGTATTGGGAGCCAGCTACCTCCATTTTGATCTGCAAGCTTAGTTTTAATATTAACTACTATGGCAGACATTAAAAAGACCCAAGAAGCACAAAGTATCTGCAGAACTAAGCAGCCGTACTCCCTGTACCCAAGGTGAACTTTCTCTATCCCCAAGGTGAACTTTCTCTATACAGGTATTTGTATACTGGATTTACCTCTGAAGTTAAGCTAGATACAGGGGTAAAAGGGAAACTAGGTATCTGAACAACTATTACTTGGTGAGTGGAAGTTGGAGCAATTATAAATAAGCAGAAGAAAACCCAGGTATTAAAGTGCCTTTAAGTATAGTTTGAAATTGTGTAGTAAGCACCCTAGGGTCAGCACAGCTTTCTGGACTGAAGCATGTCTCTGAACAAAAACTTTTCTGTAACTTATATTGTGTATACCTGCATGTTTTATTTTCAATAGAGCACTGTTGGTAAAGAGTTCTGAAAGGCATAAGAAGCCTTAAATAATGCTACACAATGAAAGACTAGATGGCAATTAGAATGTGCAAGTTTGTCATTTTTGCTTTAAAAGGAACATTAGAAATATGATTTCTGTAATGATCTTATTTTCTGAAAGGAATCTGATTGCAGACAAAGGAGTGCTCATCTAGAAGTTAGGGATGTACAGCTTGAGAAATACTGATTTATAGTGAATACTTAGAATCACATTAACCATTGTTCTCCTGGAAATACCAAGTTAGTTATTTATAAACAGCCTGATGTCATGATCAGGTTCAATATCCAGGGCTCACTTCTGTTTTTTGGTGACCTTCTACATCAATAGCTATTCAAATGTTCAGGTGCCTTCCATTTTAGGTTTGATTTATTTTGGTTTACATTTTTTTCTCCCTCATAATAGGGCACAAGGTCATTCCTACCTGCATTGTTCCACAAAGGTTATCCAGCGCACATTAGAAGCATGTGGCCCGGGAGCCAAATATAGCACATGGCTGTGTTTTGGCTTCCAGGTGTTTGAAATGTATGGATTTCTTTAGATATGGATATGTTTTCCAGTTTGCAAGAGTTCTTACCACTCCCTAATGTTCTTACCTGCATATTTACAATTAACTTCTTGGTCTCTGTAGACACTTGATTGGAAAGCTCTAGCCTAGAACCTAGGCTTCCCCTGATGCAAGAAATAGCCCTTATTCCATGCTATTCTTTACTTCACACTGTTCTTGTACTTGACTTTGATTCAATTTAGCACTAAATTTTCACAGGCATTCATTCATTGTTTGTTGAGCTTCTTCTAAATGTCGAGTACTGTCCTGGGCACTGGTGACAGCAGTGTCTACTGGTGATACATCATGCCCGCTCTCACAGAGCTTTTATTCTTTTTGGGGATAAGAGGGCACATGGACAATAAATAAATACTTTTAGGTGGTGATAAGTATTATGTAAAGAAAAATAAAGCAGAGGAAGGAGGTCGAGTATGACAGGGGATGTTATTTTCAACAGGGTATTAGGAACATTCTCTCTGATGAGGTGACATCTTAGCACACACCTGAGTAAAGTCATAGGATAAACCACACGGATATCTGTGGGAAGAACTTCCCAAGCAAACACAGGTCTCCTCCTAGAGAGAGCTCTATCTTTATATAGGTAAAAGCTTCTAACTCTAGCACACTCTTCTGGTTTCCTCAGCTGAGTATAGAGGACAATTGCTAGTGGTTTTCTACTTAATTCTGTCACTACGTTTTACACATAGTTTTTTAAAACCAAGTGGAAAATAAATCAGTAATTTTCAAACTCTTCCTTCACTATTACAAACTTGACTTGATGCTTCTGTTATCACTGAAACAATAACAGATGATAATAGAAAGTTGCTACTATAAAGGAAAGTGTCTACTGAAAAAGCTGCTTTTAGAAAACTCTCCCACCTAAAATCCCAAGGTTACTTCAAACAGCAACAACAATGACTAACAAACAATGGCATGATTATGTAAAAAAGAATCATTACTTTTGCGAGTACCTTTTAAATAACAGAAGAAATGAACATTCTATTTACTTTTTAAAAAAGAGTAAGTAATAATTGTAAATGAGTAATTAAGGAAGCATAATCTTTGTTTTTTAAGGTAGCAATAATTTTAGAATTCTAAAGAGATCTGAGAAATTATTTATATCAATCCCTTCTTTTAAACTATAAGAAAACTAAAGTTCTGAGGGATTAAGTGGCTTGTCCAAGGAAAAAGAGCCATTTATTGGTCAAACTAGAACCTGAACCCAAGGTTCCTAATTTTTAGACTGGTACTCTTATTGCACTGTATATATCACATTGCACTAGTGAATTTAAAAAATCAAAAACTACTATTGAGACTCATTATTTTCCATGTTGTGAGCCAACACCCAATGGCTGCAATAAGTTAGATATTTTCTTAGTGTATCCACTATGCCCTCCACTCCTTGACTACCAGAATGTGAAAGCATGTTCTATCAGGAAGGCTAATTTGTATCTCTCTATGTCAAACACCCCAAACCCCAGTTTATGGTTATGAAGGGCAAGATTAATTTAGGAATTTCACAGATGCTTTAGAAAGGCATTAGTGGGGCCTCTTGGATCAGAAGAAAAAGATGTCTAAGTAACAACACTCAGTAGAGTAGGGTCTAAATCCTGTTCTGGATCTTTGCAGATGGTGATCATGGGAAAGAGGAATCCAAGTACGCTGGCTCAGTTTATGCAGAATCACTGGATTGATAAATCCATTCCAATCTCCATCTTGTATATGTCTAACATGCCAGTTTACCACTGCAAGAATAGTCATTGGTGATTTCTTTGCTCATATTCTTACTTTTAAGTGAAAAAACATATCTAAGAATTAATACCTTAAAAATAAATTAGTTGAGAGTAGTTATAAAAACAGCAATATAGAAATAACTTTAAATAATTCTTCAAATTAATTTGATTTTCAAGATTAATCTAAACCTAAAATAACTTAGTCACTTTTTTGCTTACACCTAAAATTAAATTATTGGTCATTAAAAATTCCTATCACCGGGCTTCCCTGGTGGCACAGCGGTTGAGAGTCCGCCTGCCGATGCAGGGGACACGGGTTCGTGCCCCAGTCCGGGAAGATCCCACATGCCGCGGAGCGGCTAGGCCCGTGAGCCATGGCCACTGAGCCTGTGCGTCCGGAGCCTGTGCTCCACAACGGGAGAGGCCACAACAGTGAGAGGCCCACGTACCGCCAAAAAAAAAAAAAAAAAAAACCTATCACCAATATATTATTATAATATGCTATGTATTTTACTGTCAACATAATAGTATGTTATTAGTTTTTGCATATTAATAACATAAATCATCCAAACCATCAGTTTCAATATCTATACAGTAAACTCATAGAAATGTATCAGTTGCGGATCTTGGTGTAGGTTCAGCTCAATTCAATGGATACATACTGAGCATCTACTATATGCTAAGAAGATAATAAAAATACAATTAAGAAATGATCCCTGAACTCAAAGAAGTTAGATTTAACTTAGAGTTTCAGTTAGATGTCAGAGGCCTAATAATTTTTTATTTGTTCATATTTTATTTAGATTGTAGTAAATGTCATCCATCCAGAACTAATCCAACAGCAAAGGCCTTATGCTTTAGGTGTATGCTATGGACGTGTATAATCCCAATCATTTGAAGAAAGTAAAACATGCTATATTCTGAGGAGGACATTTGGAGGGAAAGTTTTGGCTTACACATAGCAGGCTCTCAATAAAATTCTGATGATTGAACAGTAACTCAGTTCTGTTCCAACTTGGGAACCAAGGAAGACATCTCCCACAATGAAACCCTTTAAGAGCATCGGGAATCTCCACGTTGTACCCTCTCTGACACTTCACACCACCTGGCTCTGCCACAGTCATGGCCAGGGATTCTGAAAATCCAGTGCTACAGAAGAGACTAAGAAGGCAACAGGATTATGTGAAGTTTCTGACAGCAGTGAAATCAAAAGCACTTGGCCGTTGTATATAAGAGCCATTTGAAATCAGACATTGTTAATTTGAGAATGGTCTGAATACATATTGTGCGAATACTCATAAGGTTCATGTTAAGTTTTAGTGCATAACCTTTATCCTCTGTAAATCCTGAGAAGCAAAACATTACAAAATGATTTATTCTAGAAATTGAATTGTCAGAAAAAACAATCAACTCTTTCTCAATTTCTGAAGGAAAGCACTGCAACATTTATAGAACTTTTAGATTAAATAAACAAAGCTTAGTTTTGAATATATTTTTAAAACCAAAAAGGCAAAACCTTTAAGAAATTTATGGGATCATCTTAAATTGAAAAATCGGATGGAACAGAGATGAAACATCCAGTAATGTTCTTTTGTCCCAAAGAACTTTCTTTTAAAGAATTTATGGTTTGGGGAAGGGAATATAATATACCCCAAATAACTGCTTTACTTTGTTAAAAATCTATACATCTTTATTTTGATATTTCTAATGGCAACATATATATCTTGATAGTTTGTATTCCATTAATAATAAAATCTAAAAGAAATCTATTCAAGTAAAAAAGCTATAAAATTTTTTCTAAATCTAATAATGGCTTACGGATTCTAAGCTATAGCAAATATCCTGAAATTTTAGGTCAATGATATGAATATTCAATTAAAATTTGTAATAATGAGATATGGCCTAAATGTATCCTGCAAGGACACCAGATGTTTGAACATACACAGACAAAAATTCAGATATACTATATTTAAAATATTAATTCAAATATAATATGAAATAATATAAAATATTAAAACTTGTTGGAGTCTACAGTCCAGCTCCTTTACTTTAAAATTGAAGAAACAGAAGCCAGATAATTTCTTTCATTCACTTTTACAAGATTGCATAGTTGGCTAGCAGAAGAGAACTCAGCTTTTGCTGATGCTTACCACTAAACTGTGCTATCTCTAATTAGGGTACTGGGTTTTTAAATTATTTTTAAATAATAGTGAACTACTGATTAGGCTATACCTTATTAAAATTGAGAACACCTACTTGGACTTTTCCAATAAGAATTTTTTAAACAAAATAGGTATCAGTAGTTAAGAGCAAGAAACTGCCAAAAAAAAGCAAAAAGAAAAAATCTGCTTCAGTATTTTGACCAATTCTGGACTTCTCAATAATTTCACATTTTGTCACCCAATTTAGATATTCTATCCAGTGATGCTAAATCCAGTTAGAAACAATGATGATCAGTGAGGAGAAAAATCCTCAATACTGATCAAGACAGGATTTTTTGTTAGTTTAAGTTTTATACCTAGTAAACATGGTAGATAACAAACTAATTCTGATATGGGTAGCTTGAATTAAAGTCCACAGACATTAGCATTTTGAAAGGAAAATGAACTACCATATTTTGGTAGTTGTATCAGTTGGCAGCCCTGGAATTTGTAGCCACAACAAAGACCACAATGTACAAGGAAGAAAAGGCACAATGTTAGATAGCATCTACCAAAACAGGCCTACTGCAATTGATTCTGTCTCTAGCTTCTCTCTGACCCCACTGTCACCCTCAAATCCCTCTCAGCTTCCATGCCGAGTTTTTTATTCTGCTGCTGTTTTCTCTCCACATAGCTTCTTTCCAAACCAACATCCATGTTCCACTCATCAACCACTGCTTTAGAAAGCTTCAGGCTGGATGGCCAGGCATGAAGTGCTGGCAGGTGGTGTAGCTGTTAGGCAGCCTTGTGTATCACAAGAGATCTGATGCTATCAAATTCCTTTTCCCCCAAAGA
The DNA here is from genome assembly GCF_963455315.2 of Globicephala melas. NCBI lineage: Eukaryota > Metazoa > Chordata > Mammalia > Artiodactyla > Delphinidae > Globicephala > Globicephala melas. The sequence continues at coordinate 67,976,583 of NC_083320.1, read as the reverse complement.
CTAAAGAGAGCAAGCCTTTGTGAGCATGCAGGAGGGGGATGAAAACAGTTTGTCTCCTGAGCAGCTAGCCTTTGTCATATTACAAATGAAATCACTTAGGAAATTTAGAGAATTAATATCATAATGAAGACGGGAGTACCCATTAGGGTGGTCTAATGTTGCTCTGGAGAAATGTGATGGATGCCCAGTGGCTGCAAGCCCTTATTTGCAGAGAGTTACCTCTGCAGTTGCCATTAGGAAGATGTCTGAAGCAGAGGATCAGACACAACCATTGCAAGATGAGATAGTGTTTGACTGGTTTCCAGGGAACGGAAGGATACAAGCTTAGTTGTACCTGTCACTACGGCTCCCAGCATTTTCCCCCCTTAATGTCTTTTTTAGCTGTAGGAAGTTTCTCTTTAAAGATTCAGTGCTTTCCTAATGACATAAAGCGAGTAATGGGGAGCATATAAAAATGTTATATAGATTACAAATGGATTCAGTCTATTTTAAGACAATGTGTGCCAGCCCTAAAGAATGATTTTATTTACCTTTACTTTTCTCTTGAAAATAAATTTAGCCAAAAATTCCGAAATGAACACACCACTGGCATCCCCATGTTCATTTAGCTTTCTATGTAAAACATCTCTCACTTTCCATGGCAGTATTTGTGCCTACCCAAAATCTGATCTGCATTTGATGCTCTTTTCTGCACTAAAGCCTAGAATATGGTACTTCCAGAAATTATTGTAAAATGTAATTGAATCCTCCTTTCTGGTACTCAAATCTCTTTCTCTCTTGTACTGCTTGCCAGTGACATCAGTATACATAATTGGAAATGGGAAATTTCCAAAACCCCACATCAATTCCAGACTAGATAAAAAGGAAGGATAATTTCTCTGAGAAAAATTTGGAATGGTGTAAAGGAAGGGAAAGGCTAAATATTTCCGGGAAAGTAAGACTATTTACCTACTTTTTCTCCACTTCACAACTAATCCTTTTTTTTTTTACATCTTTATTGGAGTAAAATTGCTTTACAATGGTGTGTTAGTTTCTGCTTTATAACAAAGTGAATCAGTTATACATATACATATGTTCCCATATCTCTTCCCTCTTGTGTCTCCCTCCCTCCCACCCTCCCTATCCCACCCCTCTAGGTGCACAACTAATCCTTTTGTCTCTCAGATCGGAATTTTCACAATTAGTATTTCCTGTTACTGTGCCTGCCATCCACTGAGTAATATCCCTTCTCTGCAATATTTTTCTTCCAATGTCTATCCCTTTTCAAGACAAGTTTATAGAGTAGTTCATTCTCTTGATGAAGTCAAATGCAATTTTTTATTTGAGACTGCTGTAAAGACACAATCACCCAGATTTTGGAAATCTTGGTCAATTATAAATAGGAACAACTCAGAAATTATTCCCGGTTCTTTTCCCAGCATGCAAAAAAACAAAATAGCTAAACTTGCTTAATTACCAATTAGGGAGCAAACCTGTACTATTGTAGGATTTGGTTCAGTGAATATCCAGGTTCTTTCCATTGAGCTACTTTTGATTTCCTATTCTCTTCTGTATTCAAAACCTTTCAGGACAGCCAACCTAAAGGGTCAATAAAATCTCTTCCATGGAAAATGGTAAACACCAAAAGCAAGTTTCACCAAAAAGCTGAGCTAACTACTATCTGGGTTGTCTCTGGCCCCTTTTGAAGGGGACACAATTAACTTCATTAATAAAGCTTTATTACCGTTCCAAAACAGTATATTCTACTCACTCCCCAAACACAAAAGCTTGTTGATGATCCACATGTACACCTTGCATATCCATTTGGTACTTACTACATTTTAAATTTTCATTTCATCACATATCTTATGTCTTTAACCTTATCACATATCCAAGTCCTTTTCCCCCCAACTATATTTTAGTCTCCCTAAAAGCAATACATATTTATCATTATAGTACTGAGTCCAGTAGTAGGCCTACTGTGAGTACTCCATAAATATTTGCTAAATGAAATCAAACTGATATAAACAGTAAATGCGATGAACTTTCTAAAACTCAATATAGATAAACAAATCCCCTGTGTGGAAGGGAAGGTATATGGTCACTCCTCTGCATTGTTTTACATTTCCTTCTGAAATGTTACATGCAAATTCCACTAATAAAGAAACGCATCGTCCCTAAAGTGAATAAAAACGTCCTAATGAAAGTAATGTACCCCACAGCATTCAGTCCCTGAAAACACAAATGTGATCTTGGCCGGAGAAGAATCTAATGAAAACAATCACATTAAACATAGCTCTTCCCTGCTCAGTGCTCAGTAAGTGAGCAGCAGGCTTTCTCTGTCTAGCTTACAGAAAACAGGAGGTAGCAGTTTGCAAGGAGCAGTGTTTTAATGTGATTGGACTATAACAGACAATCTATTTACAGCATGCTCTGGGGAGCTTATAAACAAATGTTGAGTAATTTCAGCCAGCAGTAATTACCCTTGCAGCTGACAAGGATAGCATGAGACTTTCTCCTTCACCTTCAGCCCAGTCCAGAAGGCAGTGTACACAATGCCACTTCTAATTATTTCTGCATTTCTATGGCTAAAGACCAAAGTGTGTTATTAGTGAACATTTTAGAAGCTTTTTAAAAGCTTATTTATTAGGACAATTAAAAGGCATCACTATGACAGCAAATAAAAGGTTCCATTCTCAGGAATGCAGTATCAAATGAGCTTCTGCCCACTTACCTTGAAGGCAATGTGGACTTGTTTTGTGTTGTCTATTGTTAAGAGCTGAGACTAAAGCTTGGTAATAAAAAGAAATAGTATCTGGAATGCATTTGGTTTAATTCTGAGATATGCCTTTTGCTCTTAACAGTTTTTAAGTAATGTAGAGCATATAACTGAAGTTAGTTCTCAAAAAGCATAGAATTTTGAAATGTGTGTGTGTTGCTTGATTACAGAGCCTGTTGGAGATAAAATACACATAGTCATACTATCTCTCTTCTTCTACCTCTCATGGGAGGCACTAGATTACCCTGGCTGGTTAAAGGATTTTATCTGGAGGGGTCACTGATATTGCATCAGTTTGACATAAGGAAGATGTTAAAAATTCAAAGATCTAAAAATAAACCTTTGGCAGATAAGCTCCTAATGGATGCTGAAGGAGTAAAACAATTATGCAGAGCAATCACCCTGAGCATTTGTAATTAACAATCAAATTACTTCCCAGAAGTGTCCAACAAGAGAACTTTTGTTGAACATTTCTATACGTGCCAAACTACCCCAAAGTAATTGGGGAAATCAGTGAACTGTGGTGTGTGCTGGTTCTCAAACACCACGGCCAGTTTGGCATTCACTGAGCTTCTGTCCGCCTCGGTAAGTTCTGTTCAGATCCCTACGATAGGAATTGACAGCAGATATCTAATCCCGCAAAGTATATTATTTACATTTTTTGATACGTTACATTACATTACATTCTGTCATGTTGCATTTCATCAACAACAGATAGAATGTTGCATAACTTCATGTGACATGATGACAGATTCTCTCTCTCTCTCTCTCTCTCTCACACACACACACACACACACACACACACACACACACACACCCCACAAAACTTTTAGAAGGTGGGTCTGAGGGAATGCATTTGAATTTGGCCCTAGAAGGATCATAGAAGCCATCCAATCATGACCAAATCCATGGGTCTTTCATGACAATAACATCATGTTGCCCTGCATAGCGACACCTATGCTTATTCATTACACATGTTGCCACTTGTTTGTAAATATTTTTAAATGTATCATTAAGATATACAATGGACCACAAAAGCAGGTTCTCAATGTTAAACAACAATATGCTGAAAACTGCCTTCCCTGAAAGAAACATCCAGAAGACAAATTAGAGTTTAGCAATACACCATCAGATGCACATCCCTGCCATTGCTCTGCTCTCATTGCTGAGACGTGGTTAGCAGACGGACAATAATTTTTCCTTGTTCTTTAGACTGGCAGGTGTCACTTTGGCCAGTGTGGTATGTGAGTGATGGATATTTTACAGCTGAAGAAATGAGAACGTAGAAATTCAAGAGTACCTCTGGGATTTCCCTGGTCATTGTGGGCAACGCAAGGGCAGGGTGGGCCGCTGTGCTAACGCAGGACTGCTGGTAGTTGCCACGGCTGCAAGCTGCTGCTGATTCACAGCGTTTTAAATAATATTTCTATTAGCAAGGGTGTGTTTCTTCTTTGATGCAAGGATGCAGAAAGCTGCTCTCTAGGCTGTCCATTGTATACTAAACTGCTCTAATTGTTTTCCTGTGCTTTATTCAGAAATCTGGTAAAAGCTATTTCAGTGCAAAATTGCTTACAGACTTAGCACTTTTGAACATGCAGGTTTTCATACACATTAATATAATTTATCAAAAAGCTGGAAGTTTGTTTTCCTCCTCCACCCAAAAGTGTCAAATTATTTTAGCTTTACCAAAAAAAAAAGAAGGAAAAACTTATTAGAAGATATTTAAGCTATGATAGTGGGAAATAATAACAGAATGCAATACAAGAGCAAAAATAAGAGTATGGTTCTCTTCTACCCGGATGTAATTGGGAACTTATGTTTTCTTGGGTTTAATCTAATTTTTATATATTAAAATTAAAGAGAAATTAAACATTTAAATTACAATGTAGGGCCTTCCCTGGTGACGCAGTGGTTGGGGGTCCGCCTGCCGATGCGGAGGACGCGGGGTCGTGCCCCAGTCCGGGAGGATCCCTCACGCTGCGGAGCGGCTGGGCCCGTGAGCCATGGCCGCTGAGCCTGCGCGTCCGGAGCCTGTGCTCCGCAACGGGAGAGGCCACAGCAGTGAGAGGCCCGCGTACCGCCAAAAAAATAAAAATAAAATAAAATAAATTACAATGTAAAACGAAAGCTAGCTATAAAGCTTCAAGCATATCTAAGCTATATTTTAAACATGGATTTTCAGGCTCACCTTTCTCAATGAGATAAGTTTTTAAAAATATAATTATCCAAATACATTAATATGTAAGTTTAGTAGTATTTGAGGACAAGAATAAATGGTTAAAATCAGCAAAAATCTAAAGATTTTACAAACAAAATATTCTCCAAAATTTACAGGTATATGTTTAAAATAGAAAGATAAAAATTACTTCTTTTTAAAATATGATGCAAAACTATTAAGGAACTTATTTTTTTTAATACTGTTTCTGATGTTAAGATTACAAAGAAATGAATTTCTCTAGTTAAGTCTGAGTTATCCCTAAAATTTACGTACCATAAACACAATATTAGAATTGTGCTTTTTGTTAAGACTATAGTAGCTATACTAAGATATACCCATTAAACTTGTAGAACTCAGAGAGTTCACTCAAACTAATTTGATGTAGAGAGGATACATTTTTAAAAAAATCAAAGTTCTTAGGGCAATTGCTTAAAAGAATCATTATATGCAATGATACACAACAACATGAACACTAGGCTTTAGTTACAGGGATAGTTATCTGCCTTCATTTTGCATTAATTTCCTCCAGACCACTGCTGAAATATTACCTTGCAAAATTAAAATGGAAACCATATGTTGATTAGGGAAAACAATGTCAGGGCACATTTCAACATTCACTGAAAGAGTTAACACTGAAACTATCTCCAAAGAGAAAGAAGATATATTGACTCAGATTGATGTTAGAATTTGTTGTTTAATGTCATTTGCCAAATGTTGTTTCATTTTTAAAGTAATTACTTATATTAAATAAATTGAAGCATGCATGCAAGCAGCATGATATGAAATTAGCACTTTACTGTAATTTTAGGAACAGAAATAAAATTTTTCCCCATGAATGGAATAAAGCTTTTCCATAAAAACCAATAACATACTGAAAAACATACAGTCACAATTACTTTTTTCCCTACTTACTAATGCAAAGATAAATTCTTCTTTGGAAATCAAATATTTTCCTAACCACAGTGTTTCTTTAATTAAACTGTATTCTTTATAGTGATCAAATATAATTAGCAGTAACAAGTATTTAATGAAAACAAACTGCTACTCCCAAACCTTTACTACATGTTTTGTCTAAGTCCCACAGATGCTCCAAGGATCCCTGTCTCCATCACAAGTACAAAAACAAGCCCCCTCCCACTTTACCCAGCCCTATTTGCCAGTAGCATTTAAAACAACAGTAAAAACAACAACAAAAACTTCTGTAATTCTAAGTACTTTAGTTCACATTAACTCTTTCTCCTCTGCTCAAGACATCGCTTCCAAAGAAGCTTAACACTTAGCAGTCCAAATATTTTATCGATTTATTGTTTAAAAATCTCATATGATATCCTCATATAATAAAGCATTACCCTGGTATCTTTATTAGTAAGTGACCAAAATAAGAAGAAAAGTGCCCACGCTGGACCCATTGACGGCTAGGTGCTATACTAAGTCCTCTGTAATTAATTGTGAGTGAAAGGGGGTTTGATTTTGCAGCCTCGTAAAACTTTTCCCACATGGCTGAACCTGCGGTCAGAAGACGTTAGGCAACGTTAACTGCCTGCACATTTCTGCAAGGCTCTCGAGGAACAGCTAGGCACTGGGGCTCCAATCCTGAGAACCTTGGGACATAAGACATCAGTGTCTACCTTTCATCTTTGCTGAGATTTGGAGTGGGTTCAGACCACAGAGGCTTCTTAATTCTCACTAATTCATTTGCTTTTCTGATTCACTTGGCTTGGGATAACCTGAGAATGATAATGAACCTGCAAGGGGAGGTCTTACTCCCTTGCCTTTGAATGTGCTCGGCATGGATCGAGGGCTTTCTGTGAATCTTGCAAGAGGAAAAGAATCTTATTAGCACTGATTGCTAGTCATGAGGTTTCCTCTAAAAATTGCTTTTGTGTTTTAACTCTTGCTTGCTTTCTGCAAAGCTGAGTAGCAGGGGAGAAAAGTTAGATTATTTATACAAATGATGTATATTTCTGGAAGCTGGGGTGATATTTTGGGGGTGTAATTTAAATCAAATCCTAGCCTCTAGCTTTTTGTTGGTCACCAAAAAGCAACCTCAGTGTTTCTTACTCTTTTCTGCAACTGATACTAAGTTCTTTTTTCATTCCCCATAGATAAACACACCCCTGTACCAGAGAGGGAGAGTTTTCCAAAGAAATACCGAAAGCTTCTTTAAGAAAAGAAATCATTCTTAGATTTAATTTACACAAGAGTTGTCAAGTTCAGAGGCATTTCCCGTGGTTTTGGAACTCTGTTGAATTGGCACTTTTGCTTTTACAATTAGTGTGTTGTGGACATTTAACTTCTACCTAGGTAAGAATTTGTGCTTGAGATGTAAAAGTCAATAAATGAACTGGGCAAAGTGGTGTGTTTTAGTGAAGCAATAAAAAGGGCCATTTGGGTCTACTAGTCTAGCCGAAGGTGATCTTTCTTTAGATCTTGGGATGCTGAAATACTGACCAAACTATTCCCTTGTTCGATTGTAATTGTGCTTTCACATGTTCAGTTGTACGGGCTTCCCATGCACATGGTCATAGAAGTTATATTCAGCAGCTGCGATGAAATAGATGCGCCAAGCTGCAGAAGAGGGCTTGACTCAAGAATTAGAAAGGGACCTTGGTGGCAGAGCATAGTGTTAACACACTCTGGTACTTTACAAAAGGTGCGTAACCTCTGATGTCATGTGCTTATCCCCCATCTGGGGACTCTCTTACCAAGATTTTAAATTTCCTACACAGTCTGAGTGAGCAACCCATGACATCCATACGTGATGTTAGTAAATGAGTAGCAAGGGCACAGGCCACAAACCTAAGCCATAAATCATCACCACGTTTTGAGTATACAGAATATAAGAATGCTAAAGCAAGGAAGAGCCCTGGAGCTCTTCCAGTCCCACTCCCAGGGACTTAAAGATGACAAAACTCAGGACCAGGAAGTTTGGGAGATTTGTCCAAGGTCCAATAGCTGTTTAGTGATAGAGCTAGGAAGGGAATTCAGTATTCAGATCCCAAGTCCAGTGCTCTGTCTGAGACTGCGCATAAAGAGTGCTAGAATTTCCATGAAACTGTTTTGACAATACAGTGCACATGTTCAAGGGCTTAATGCTAAGGGAAAGTATTTCAGCAGTAAGCTGTCCTCCTAAGCCCACCACTTCTCCATTGACTTCCTATTGCCTGACACCATTAGCTCTGTTTCCATTTTGACTCTTTCCAAGGACACCCTCTTTCATGTCTTCCCTGCCAGAGCATGTCTCCACTTATTAAAGTTGAGAAATCAGAGATCAAATTTTCACCCATTTATTTTTTTCATAATCACACTATACCCCTCTCTCCACACTGGGACTCTCTATTTCTGACTGAACTGGGCAAATCTTTACTAAAATACAATTTATTTACAATTTATTTCTAATTCCATGAAATCACTTGTTCGGTGCAATTTCATAAAATCTGTGATTTGACTTTTTATTTTATATTGGATTATGGTTGAAAGATATTCAATATGAGAAATACTTATGAAAAATGCATAAATGCTTCCATCAAGGAAACATGATCAATTCAAACAATATACAACAGTGCATGGGTTTGAAAGCTGACAGATCTGGGCTTCTGACCTTGAGTAAGGTATTTAACCTCCCTAAGCCTCAATTTTCTCTTCTATAATAGATAAGGCTTATGAAGTCCTTCAGAACGCCTAGCACATAATAGGCTCTCAACAAATATTAGCTATTAGTGTTGTTATTGTTGTCATTATTATTATTATCAGTGGCCTTGTTATTCTATTGGTATAAATAATATTAAAAAACATGGATGTATGGAGCATTGCAAAGCTAAAGTAACAGGATTGAATGGATTGGAGGACCATTCTAGAGAAAGAGGAGGGAAATAAATGTGAAAAGCTAATTCACAGCTCTAGCTCGAGAGACTGAAAGTGATGACATTACTTGTCACACCCTGAAGGGGTGAATCTTGGAAGCAGATGCTAATGAAGTGGCTTTGATAACTGTGGATTTGTGTCAGGTGAGGGCAACAGAGAGCTATCCAGACAGGCAACTCTGGAGGCCTGGAAGACCATGAACTTGGTTTGATAACCCCTAGGGGAAGCAGCACAGCCAATTAGAGCTGAGGAAAGAGCCAAGAATACACCCTAACCAGGACCTAGAGTCTCCATTGGGTCCAGAAGAAAGTCAAGAGTAGAAGCTGGGAACAAGCTAATAACTCACCAAGCAAAAACAAGGTAGAACACTTAAAACAGAGCTACAGTGGTATCAAGAGAGATACCAGCAGCCCCAGATATGGAGATTCCCTCAGAAAATCTTGTCTGTGGTCCCTTGAGAGGCAGCAGATGAAGAGCCTCCAAAGACCTGGCAGTTGTCTTTGGCCTTTGGGAGGGCCCTGATGACTCTGGAAGAAAAACAGAGTTTTAGAAGGGGAAGTTTGGGGTGGTGGTGGTCATGGGAGGTGAAAAGATGGTGTGTGCTTTAACATTCACGACTGAAGTGGGAGTGGGAGCATACAGTAGAAATGACCAGCCAAGAAAAAAAATGACCAAAACTTAGCAGGAAATCCAGGAAATTATTAGGAAGGTCAAAAAAACTAACATTTATTGAGCATTCACTATGTGCTGCCCATTCTCACTTAATCCTATTTATCCCATGCAGAAGGCATTATCATCCCTACTTCTGAGATGCAGAAACTGAGGTGTCAAGAAGTTAAGAAATGTATCCAAGTTCATATAGCTCAAAATGGAAGAACCATATAGAATTAGAATTGATATCTGCCTCATATCAAAGCTCTTTCCATCCATCCCTGCTGCTCAAAATTGAAACCGTGAGAATGCACAAGTTCTCTGAGGGACAAGAAAAAAAATGTAGGCAAGAGTCGAAGAAGTTAAGTAAGTGTTTAATGCTACAGTGATTTCAGGAATTAGGACTGATAACACACTGTTGGGTTTGGCAATTGGGAAGACACTGGTGACCTTGGGAAAAGGAATTCCTGTAAAGTGATGAGGCCGGATGCCAAACTGTCAGCGAGGGGGTGGTGAGGGAATGATGGCTGGAATAGTAAAGTGCCCTTTGGAGAAACTTGGCAGTAAAAGTAGTAACTCCAAGGAATACCACGAGCTGGAGACATCTTTTTCTTTCACTAGAGATGTGAAAATATTTGTGGACAGTGACGATAAAGCCACTAGAAATGAATGTTCATTCACAAAAATGAGGGAATAATTACAAAGTGCAGTTATGCAGAAGGAAAAGGAAACCTCTGCCTGGTTAAAACTGTCCTTAAATGGTAGGAAAGAAAGAAAAGAACTAAAATTATATAGACTTACTGAGGTGGTATGAAAGACACAAGTATAGAGATATTTGGAAGTTTGGGTGAGATGGAAAATAGGAAAAACAGGGACTTCCCTGGTGGTCCAGTAGCTAAGGCTCCGTGCTCCCAGTGCAGGGGACCCGGGTTTGATTCCTGGTCAAGGAACTAGATCCCACATGCCGCAACTAAGAGTTCACATGCAGCAACTAAGATCCTGCATGCTGTAGCTAAGACCTGGCACAGCCAAATAAATAAATAAATAATTTTTAAAAAAGAAAGAAAATAGGAAAAACGAGTCAGATACCTTTGATCAGTCAAGTGAAAGACAAAGTATTTGCTGTAAATGAGATATCTTGAAGTGAATCTGGGGGCCCAAAGACTGTGGATGAATAAACAAATGAATAAATGAATGAATGACATAGGAGAAAATCTTTGGTTAGTGTCAGAAGGGAGAGAATTCACCAGATAGACAGAACCTCATTATTAAGTGAATCTAAGTACTGAACAGCCTTATGTGTGTTGCAAGTTGGCAGGTCAGAGCTGTTATAAACTGACCCTTTTAGGGCTATACAATCCACCTTGTAAAATGCATCCCACTGTAGCCCAAGTGGGAGACACAGTGATTATACAAGCAGCATCAATCTGGCCTCTTTGAGATGTGGCTCTTAATATGTTGCATTGAAACCAAGACAGATAAAATTGTTTGCAGCCACCTTCTCCTCCTACCATATACAGAGTAAAAGGCCAATGCATCACTTCCATAGGCAGAATATAGCAGACTTTGTCTTGATGCCTAACCTCCACATAAAAACAAAAGCCTATTGTTAAATCTATATTTATTAGAGAAAAAAAGAAATTTTCCAGGACTCACACTGTGGACATTTAGAAAAAATCTTGCCTGGAATGAATAGATTTAATAACTCCCTTTGAAAGGGCAGGAAAACCTGGCTAATATATCAACCTAGCTATTGAAGAGAGGAGGCAGAGTAAGGAGAGAGGGGGTGGGCTTCTGTTTCCTTTTTCTTTTACCCTCAAAAATCTATGACAGATCAACTTCCCTTTATTGATAGAGTATTATCTAACAACTCAGTCAACATCCAAAGTACATACTTGAACAAGATAGGAAAAAAAAAATGACCTTTTCATCAGTCTTAACACTGAGTTGCTTGAATTCTAAAATTCAAATCTAATTTTAAGAAAAGAAGAAACTTTTTTCTCAGTACTGATGCCATTTATTCTGACGCAACTTGGGGTTCAAAAGGTTCTGTTAGCCTGACATTCTGGATACATCCATGAATTCAAACTTTTTTCAAAAACACCTCTACAGAGGCACGTGTTGATTTAGGAAGTGTCCACATGACAGTAAAACAACCAATCAATTCAGTGAAAAAAAAAATCAATTGATTCAATAAAAACATCAAACAGGCTGTTTGCTGTCATGAAGATCAAACTACAGTTTGACAGAACTTTTACTTTTTAATCAATGGTATTGATGTCCGTAAAACAGCCCATGTTCACTGTATGAAAGAGGACCAAGTTGCTATTCGTGAGATTATTTCAAGAAAAGAGCACAAATGAAAACCTCAACTTCAGGGCAGAATCTTAACTTCCACTTTGCATCTCTTCCCACCACGTCTAATTTCTTTATTATTAACCTCCTTCAAAAAGAAATTTGTTTTGTAACGTGGTGCCGTTTATTATACAGCACGATATACTCAGGTAATGTTGCCATCATAGTGAACAGCATCTTATATGTTCATCTTTAAAATAAAGGTGGTAGATTTTCACCTTCCTTTCTTTAATGCATCATTCTTCATCCTTCTTGGCTGATATGTCTAGAATTTGTAGCATATCCATCATTATCTAACTGCCAACTGTTTTCAGAGGAGCTATTGCTTTAAGCTCATTATTTCTTCCAATTGGAGAATCTGCAGAGCCTCTTTCTACAACACAGCAGCCAGCATGGTACATGTGTACAGATGAATGGTCGGGTTGTCCTTCAGAGACTCTTTGTACCCAGCTCTGCTCCTGAACTACAGCGTATAATGAGCAGCAAATGCATACTCACGTGCCTTGAAAGTGTACAGTGAAACCGTTTAAAAAATGCCAAAATAAAGACCACATTCCATAAATAAGCTGTTAGTATAACCATGTAGTTCCACAGGGTTTCCTACTTAACCTAGGAGTTTGGGGATTATCATGACTCTTCTATAATTAGTTTCCTCAAAACTTCCTTGAAGTCGAGTACAGTTGATTGGGCAGTTGCCTTTCAAGAAGAGTTATATGAGCTACACTTTGGGAGCCTTGCAACTAAATCTGAGAGTGAATGATGAAAGAACCAACATGCAGATTGTGGGGAGAGTAGGCGAAGACTCTATGAATGTTATTAGTTTAAAAGTCTGTGCAATCCTATCCATAGACACTGAGTTACAATCAGAGAAAAAGATGTGTGTCCCATCCCTTTCTCTATAACTCATTATTTAACAACCTAAGTTAACAGATATAGATGTTTCAGAGTTCAGTTTTTGGATTTTTTTTTTAAGACTGAATGGTGCTTGGAAATATTGAAAATGTAAAATCTGATCTGTCCTATTCTCTAAAGTCTATCTGGGGACATGAGATAATGGGGAGGAGATCTGCAAATAATTGCGAGGTAACCAAAATAAAGCATGTTTTTCCCCTCCTTTTCTTACAACATGGGTCAAAGCAAATATACGTTAACACTCCACCATGATCAAACCTGGTCTTGTACATTATGTATTGTTATTGTTTTCATTAAAACAAAACAAAAAAGAAAAGCCAAGAAGATTAGTTATCTCAGCTGTAAATATCTGAGTTACAGAAACACAGCTGGAGAGGCACGGTTTACTCCCATTCCACAGTCTTTCCCATGGTTAAAATCAGCAAGGCTCTAATGAGGTCTAAGAGACAAAGACGTATTGTCACTGACTCCTGCCATGCTAACACTCAAGTGCACCACCTGTAGTGATCTAGAGTCATTCTGGATCTTTAGGTATTGATAACAATTCTTTATGATCACATGAATGGATCAAAATCATTTGTTACCATGAAAAATATGAATCTACACACTATGATGTCAGCAAGACTATTAAGAAAATCTGTCATGGAAAATAAACAAAGGCATTATACCCTAGGCCATTGGGTGTTAAAGTATCAAAAAGGACAATCAGCAAATAACTATTTTTAACCTCTCAGCAGGGCTATAAGCTGCTGCTGCTAATAGTTATATATACATCGGAGAACTGAAAGATGGAAGCTGTTCTAAAATTTTAGATTTTGTCACAATATATCATTCTATTTTAAAAATAGATCAATGAAAGATGCTCTTCTTTTGAAGACATTTCTGTGCTGCTTTATACGCAAATTTCTTTTGTGAATTCTATTTATCTTCTGGCCAATTCTTTTTAAGTCCAAAAGTAAGGATTGTCCCAATTTCCTAGGTTCTTATGAAAGAAAGAATAAGCTATCTATAGTAGTTCAGTCACTAAATATCATGTTTCTATGAAATTTAAAGGCCATGGACCAACTAAAAGTTTTGATTGTAGAAAATATCACCAATGAAACATCTCATTTAGACTCCATATAAGTAATGAGGAGTTGAAGGTGTGTTGGAAATGTCCTTTTAAATATGAGGTCACTAAGAAGATGCTTACCTTTCATGTTTTTAATTAAAAATTTTATTGAGATAATTGTAGGTTCACGTGCAATTGTAAGAAATAGCACAGAAAGGTCCCCTCCTCACACACACTTTGCCCAGTTTTCCCCACTGGCAACATCTTGCAAAACTATAGTATAATACCACCATCAGGAAACTGACATTGATACAATCCACCAACTGTATTCAGAGTTCTCCAGTTTTACTTATACTCACTTATATGTCACTTTATGTTTTAAAGATTTCAATATTCTAATATATGAATTATTTTTATTACACTTTGTTAGAGTATGTGATGTGTGGGTGCCATTTGGTGCCTGATTCTAAAGTTAACCATCTCCCTGGTTCTTTAAAATAGCTAGTTATTATGTTTGGCAAAATTTAACTTCAAGAACTGATTTGTCACATGACAGTGATGGTAGCATAGTCCAAGACCAAGACAAACGTTAAACAAGAACACATTAATGCTTACGAGCAATGTGGCTTACTTCCCCACCCCACCCAAGAAACTGGGTGCTTTGAAGAACACTAAAAATATGAGATAGATCTTTAAGTTCACTCCTGTGTGCAGCAATGGGTTGATTTTTGTCATTATTTTTATTGAGTGCCCTCTAGGTATATAGTTCTATATGAGTGAAAGGAAATAGTTTTATGAATAGAGACACATCTGGAGGACCCAAAGTCCTGAATTCTTGGCTGAATCCTATTGCAAACTAATACCCAAATGGCAATTTCGATTTTCCCTGTTTCTCCACCAGTGAGTTAAAAATTGTGCAGTGTAATAAGGCAGAAAGTACTGACACAGTAAAATAGAAAAAAAAAATCATTCAGTTTTTCTCCTCTGCTTTTAGAACATTCTGTCCTCAGTCATAATAATAGTATAACCTCACATTTAAGTATTTACTATATGCCATGTTCTATTCTTAGCCCTGTTTATGCACTACCTACTTTCATTACTACCACCCCCAAAGTAATCTAAGAAGTAGAGACTGTTATTTCCATTTCATAGATGACAAAACTGAGGCCTGGATCATTTAACTTACTCAAGGCCATGCAACTGGTAATTGGCAAAGTGGGATTTTGAATTACAGTTTCTTACCCCAATATCCCTGCCTTGCTCTTACCCACTACATTGTAATGCTTTCCTCTCTATTGTCCAAGTGTTCTCTCCTACATTGGGTCAAAAGGAAAAAATGACTTCTAGGAGCTATCGTTGTGCTCTGAGGACAGTCACTGAGATTTCTCTACATTGTGAAAGCGCTACACAGGGATCTGAAAGAACTAATAATAGGAGAAGAAACCTCCCCCAACCAGTCCACTTCTACCCAGAACAGGAAAACTAAAAACAAACAAACAAACAAAAACATGAAAATTAAGTTTCTCAAGAGTAACTCTGATAATTCACAATTCTGAAGCAAAATTACAGTTACAGTGCTGGTTTGAAAAAAAAATAACACGAAAAACCCTAGTGGGTGGTCATTTGCACACCACTTGATAACCAGCAGGAAGAGTAAAAGTAGAGTCTTTTTCCAGGAAAAAACCATAGGGTAACTAAATAGTAGGCACATGCATATCCTATGCTTTAATCCAGAAGCACTGAATTTATGAGTCCTCAGAGGCCTTTTAAAAGGTAGAAGAAGAATCCAGGGCTGGTAGTCTTCAGAGGACACTGTGCAGAGAACAAAGCCCTGGATGGCATCAAATCAAGGGATTCCACCCCCCTAAGAGGTTGTAATAAATCTCAGGAGAGACACCCCACAGCACCAAATGGATCTCTCAGGGCACATACATAAAATGCCTTCATTCCTAAGG
Organism: Globicephala melas; assembly: GCF_963455315.2. Classification (NCBI taxonomy): domain Eukaryota; kingdom Metazoa; phylum Chordata; class Mammalia; order Artiodactyla; family Delphinidae; genus Globicephala; species Globicephala melas. The sequence continues at coordinate 67,960,819 of NC_083320.1, read as the reverse complement.
CATCAACATTCCTGCCTAAAGAGCCTTCATTATAAAAGAAGGTAAGTACACTTCTGTCAGACTCACGGACCGGCTGCCTGCAGCCTGCAATCCTGAAAATAAGGAGTCCTTGCAGCGCGGGATGTTTGATGAGTAACTCAGCAGCAAACTGAACCTCATGGCCGGAGACTGCTGGTGTGCACGCCCCATCGTACAGAGAGACAGATGGAGGTGATGAGCTGGGGATGGCTTCCAGTGCAGATGGGGTGTGGGAAAGGTGGCTTGTTAATAACACTGCTGCTCCAAGCAACTTCTTGTCAGCAGTCAAAGTTTCAGGATCATGGACCTGTGGCTTCTTGAAAATTGCTGCAGGGCTGACATAATTCCTAATGTAATTCCTGGTGTAGTTCCATAAAAAAATAAGAAAAGTCTTACAACACTCCAAAGGGTTATGGTAAGGCCAGTTGTGTGAAGTGACTGACATCTGATGAAATCTTCTAGTCTTGCAGTATTCATACTGTTCAAGAATGAGATTTTTAGAACTAATATTCACATTAACCACACCTTTTTTTTCTTTTTTCTAGCAGAAGCAAACAATCAATCCCAAAGCACTTTCTTTCTTGAGATCTTTTTCTAAAAAGATTGTCAATGCACGCTGCAAAGCAATTTTTGATGTGAGAACAATCAAGTATGTGGCTCATTGTAGAAGGAGTTCATTTTCAGACAAGGTATCAGGCCAGAGCACTGAAATTTCTGCACTAGGTCAGGTGATCTTTACTTAAAAATATGATTAATACAAAACCAAATAGGAAGATTAATTTGAGCATTGTTGGAATTTAACAACGTAATTACACACTAGCTTTTTTCTCTCACACTATCAAAGATTATACTCTTACAAAATGATGATATTCTTTTCTTTTCAAAAACTACAAATCATAATAAACATTCTAAATGTCTTCCTGGGATAAGCCATACTGAATAAATGTCTTACTGAGACATTTCTTACTGAGAAGGTTCAGAACTGACAATGAGTATGACAATAATTTTTAACTAATTTATTGATCCTACAAAATGGACAAAGTTTAAAGTTTCTGGAATCGTTCAAACTGGAGCTTCCTTTTGTCAAAAATTAGATGCTGGTGTTCAGGTATTGATAAATTATAAAATGTATTCCATAGTTTCCCTTTTTCTAAAACTACTTTTTTTTTTCCTACCATTGTGAACTCTAACAGATGGATAACACTAACAGTGCTAGACAGAGGTCCACTTATATCCCTAAGAACTAGAAAACCCTAGTTTCGCAATGCTTGAGACTATACAAAAACAACAATAAACCCTTATATCTTGGGTGAAGGGTTCATATAGGTCAGCCACACATTAGCATGGAAACATATTTCTCTAACCAAATGAGTCAGTCATTTGAAAATATTACTGTATTATCTAAAGTTATGTCACCATTATGCTGTTTTTAAGAAATAGTTGAGGGGAGGATGTACAGGGTGTACGCTATATCAGTCCAAAACGCACAGAGAAAAATGCTGGTCATTCAACTAGATAGTTGAATGTGAACTAAACCGTGAGATGAAATTAAAAGACACAAAATACACGCATGGATTTTCACTTACTTGAAGACCACCTCAGCACAGGAGAATGTTAGCTCCAAAAGAGTATGGTTGCTGCTAAAGCTAGAGAAGACAGACATCTACCTGATTTAATCGCTGTGAACATATTTTATTTCCTACTTTCTTTGCCCTCTTTTAAAATCAATAAACATAATTCATTTTAAATGGATTCTGGATTCTGAGTTCCAGTCCCTCTTCTATTGCATGATACACATATGACTTTGAGTTTTTCAAGCTCTAGGAGTTTCAGTAATTCATGTTTAAGTAGTCTTGGGGATCCCTGGAAGAGTAAAGTGAGATAATGGATACTACGTATCTTTGATATCTGTAAAGCACTATGTATATACAGATTCCTTATTATTATGATTAATATCAAGATTTAGGATTAAGGCATTTGACCCAACAAGAGGCTATTATGTGCATAAATTTACATGATAATAGTAACACTTCATTAGGTTAGTATCAATGGGGGTAGTTCATTAGAATCTGTAGGAACGGTGCCATTTGATTAAACTAATGCTGGCCGAACACATCATATGTACTGGGTGCTATGGGAGGCCAGTTAACATACAGATGGCACTTAATCCCAAACTAGTACCATTATCCCCATTTTACAGATTAAAATACGAAGGTTCTGAGAGGCTGAGTGTTTGCTCAAAGCTACTTAACTGTTAGATTTTAAAAGGAATTATCTACAGCTAGAAGCACCACCAGAAAGAAACAAAATCATACTGGATACCTAAAGTCAAGTTACATGTTCTGTCCAATGTAAGAGTATTAAGGTGACAATGGGACGGCATATTTTTAAATTGGTTCTTTCCTGCTTTAAGTGTAGTACATAAGAGAGAAACATTGCTTCTATCCCTGTCTCTCCCTAAAAATTAATGTTATTACATAAAGCCACCTACTATGAATTAGTCAGGATCACCAGAGGGGAAAAAAAAAATCTATAAACTGTAGTCATGCTGTATGCTAGATATTTGTTGGGAGTGACTGAGCCAGAATCTGTGGGGTCTATGTGGAGTGCTTCAGAAGCACAGGGCTAGCAATCAAAAGTTAAAAAAAAAAAAAAAAAAATTAAATAAACATAACCTACTAGGGCATTTTATCAAGCTGTAAGACAAATAGACTTCTTTTTTAAAAGAAAAAACGTTGACATATTTTTCTCTTTCACTTAATCTTTGACTGCCTTTCAGGTGGGGGAAGGGTTGAAGTTGGAAGTGAGAGCAAAGTGATGAAGGAAAGCAGCCGGAGTCTGTCTCTCTAATATTGCTGCTAATCTGCTCCCTGCTGCCAGCCCTGCCACTCAGCAGACTCCTAGGGGCTGAGCAAGTATTACAGAGAGCCAGGAAAGGGAGCTGTGGAGGGAGAAAAAAGAAGAGAGAAGGAAGAAATGGATGTGGTTGGGGAAAAAGGAAGCAGTAAAATCTTGTTTGTAGCAGACAAACATGTACTCCCCCCAAATCCCTAATTTAGTCATGTTTCAATTCAGTGTCAATCTCTTTTTATGTATGCATGTAGGTATCTATTGGCTATATATATATTGGCTATGTCTATCTATCCAACTGGCTATGTATTTACTGTAAATTATAAGTGACTTCTCACTGAGAGCATGTGGGCTTATTATTTTTTATTCATATTTAAACATTTCATCCCCAACTAGCTAGGTATACATACATAAATAGGCACACACACTCTAGTTTAAAAAATCAGATAAATCTACTTATAAATAAATAGTTACTGATCTGCTGCTCTCTGCAATGTTGCCAATTCATACAGTAGACCCAAATGATCTGTTTTGCTTCTGGACCTTTAGTTTAACTGAAAGATGATGAAAATGATGTGCTGCTAAAAGGTAGCCCATTAGGTTTTCGTCCTAAGGACACTGAAGAATAGGAGACAAGTAGGTGAGCTAGAATCATACTCTTGTTTGCTCATTCCCAGTTAATCTGCAAGACTCTTTTCTGGGATAAATCATCCGGCAGGACTCTTTACTATGGAAGAACAGCCCAGCAGGTAATACACACAGTCAGTAAGCTGCCAGCTTGTTGACAGCCAGTGGGGTGGATTTCATACTCCATGGGGATGTCAGCTTCTAGGGAGTTCAAAAAGAAGCCCTAGTGAAGACAAACTCCAAGATAGTAATTTTGCCTGTCAGGAATGCATACGAGCCACATTTAGCAGTGGCCTGACTTGTCCAGACTCTAAAGAAGATTTTGAAAGGACAGGAAAATCACCCAGGATTCCTTTTCTAGCCATTCCCAGCCATTCCCAGCCACCAGAAACCACAGCCTTAAAATCAAGACGGTCTCATCAGGAGAGCAATGGGTCACAGGAAAAGAAATTTCCATGTGGCAGGGGCAGACGGTCTACCTGGAACTCTACTCACTTCCAGTGAGCTGTCTTCATTTTAAACCTGAATCCCTCTCCTCCTCAGAATGCTTCTTATGGCAGGTGAATCCACTCTCATCGCAGCTCACGACACATTCCACTACAGATTTTTATATCATGCATAGATTTCTAGAAACTTTTTCTTAAAAAAAGTCTAGAAATGACAAGAAAAGTCTTCTGAATAAGAAGAAAAGAAATTTTCCTTGCAATGAAAACCTACATTCACCCCACAAATACACAAAATATTTTTACTTTCCCTCAGTGCCTTGATCTTATTAGAGAGATAGACAGAAGGCATTTAAAGTGCTTAATTATAAAAAGCAGTTACTAATCAATACGTGAAGGACCTCACTTCTCTAGAGTTACTACTGACTTGAAATTTTTACTTTACAATGATTAGCAAATGAGAATACTTCTACAAACAGCATTAAATTGGATTTTTCTTCTTCATAAAGAGAAATGTCACATGGATGGCATTTCTTAGCAGTGATTGTCCTAGATTCTTAATTTATGTAGATTATCCGCCTTAATCAAATCAACCAAGTTTTGTGAACATGGTCCATGTACCTGAACATGGAGATCAATTTCTAATATAGAAACTGCAACATATTGCCTGTAGTTATTATAAGGCATTGTGGATATATCTATAAAGGGATTTTTTTCATATGTGGGTTTCAGGTAGATAGAAAAATAGGTAGAAGACAGATTAGATAGATAGATGATTGATAAAGATAGTAGGTAAATATTGATATAGATAAAACTAGATATAGTGATAAATATTCCTCACATTTTACTTTCATGTGCCATTAGTGCATAAAGGTCATGTATTTGAATCTGGAACCAGCAAGTGAGACTGTTCTTAACCTCAGTCCTAAACACCAGTATTTTATCCTCATCTTTGAACTACCCACCCTGGCCTGCCTTATAAGGCATCAGCAGTTATCATACATTCTCATTCTAATCAGGCCTTGTTTAGAATTAGAACTCCCTGGAGGATAATAAGCATTTGCCCTAAGGCAATGGGTGGGGAAGGTGGTGGGAGACAGGGCAAAAATATCATGGTGCTTCAGGAATTCCATCAAGTGGCCCAACTTCAGGGCACAGGTATTCTAATCTGGATCCTAACTGAACAATAACTAAACTGTACTATTTGCTGAGCACTATCTTTGCATTTACTTAGTATCTATATTTTATTCATGTATTTATTCTTAATGATTGCTCCATTGTTCTTTAGTTGTATGGAGTTAGTCTTAGCTTGTAAACTCCTACAGGTAAAAGAATATGTTAGTCTAACCCTATCTTACCCCCATCCCATCTTTCAATTCTGTATTTAAAGAATAAGCACTTGATAATATTATTTATGGGTTTGGTAAAATACCTTATTATGATTTTGGAGCATATCATATTCTTCTACCTTAGATAAGTGCCAATACCGTAAAGCTCTTTTTATTTATCTGGGATTTGATTATTTTTTCCTAATTCTAATAGGAATATAAACCCTTCCATAAATAAAATGCTTAGCAAAATACCTGTTAATAGCAAGGGCTCAATATATGTTAATTAGCCTTTTGAGACAGTATCCATAGTGGTAAAGTTCATGGGCTTCAGGTTCTATCATTCCCACATTAAAAACTCTACTATATAACTCTTTGCTGTTTGAGCTTAGACAAGTCACTTGATATGTCTACAAGTAATATTACATTCTTCATAGCCTTTGCCGTGAACTAATTCATGTGAAGCACTTAGTACAGTTCTGACTGTATGGCACAAAGTTTTAAAAAATACTATCTTCCCAATAGTTTTTGTCAGGCCATCTAACACTGACTCTTCTTTTGGAGACTTCTGGAAACTTTTCTCTTTTCTATTACAACCCAGGCTTTTTTCTCTCCTTCTGTTTCTGTGTCCATCCATTCTGATTCTTCTGCACACACTTCTCTTTCTCCCCTGGATCCTTAAATGTGGAGATTCTCTAAACTTCAGATCTCAGAACATTTTTTTTCACAATACATTCTAGACTTAGACAACCTCATGAACTCTCAAAGGTTGCATTTCTATGTCATCATGTATGACCTTGCTTCATAAATCTCAGAGGAAAAAAGAAGATTTAGGCAGGAATACCTCCACCTTCCCCCCATAAAATCTCTAAGCCCACCTGCATCTGCCCTGTCCTCCTTGTGTCACTTCTGTACAACAGAGGTGTAGTTTTCTCCTACAAAAAAACAAAGACCAATTCCTTCACCTTTACTCCAGATCTCATCAGCTTCAGCCTTCTCCAGGACTTTGTTACATCTGTTTTCATCTCTTGTTCTACTTAACCTCTCCCTTTCTACTCAATTCTTCCCCTAGGTGTTCAAATATGTTTTAACATTTCTTCCATTTAAAACAAAATGCAACCATAATAAACTTCCCTTTTCCCCACATCTCCTTCCAGCTCCCGCTTTAATTTTTTTCTCTTTTACAATCAAGCTTCTGGAGGGTGTTGCCTATTTGCATGTTTCCTCCACTTCCTCATCTCCCATTCATTCTTCAGCTCAATCCAGTCTGACTTTCGGCTCCATCACACCAAAACTATTTTCATTAAGGTCACCTATGATATCCGTGATGATATCTAATGGACATTGTTCTGCACTTACCTTTCCTGACTTATTAGAAACATGTAAAATACTGGTCTACATAGCTTCTTTTCCATGACACCAGACTCTCTTGGTTTACCTCAGACACTTCTACATAACTTTAACTCCACTTTGACTAGTATCACCTTACCCTCTACCCTATCTCTAAGTGCTGATGTGCCTCAAGTCTTGGCTCAGATCTGTCTTCTCACACTTTAAATACCTTCTGCATGCTATATATTTCCATATCTCCATAACTGCCTACACCCTGTATTCTGAGCTCAAAAAACTTGATAAGCTACCTACTTATTATCTCCAATTAGAATTGTTATAGGTGCCTTAAACTTATATTTTCAAAAACTGGGCTCTAACTAGTTTTAAATGTTCCCAGCCTGATACACTGGCATCTCCATCTACTTAGTTGAAATTGGAAACAGTCTACTCAATTATTCTTAAAAGAAATTCTCTTTCATACCTCCTTCTCTCTTATTTTCCATCTATGATTCATCACCAAATCTTCCAACTCTACCTCCACTTTTCCTTTACACTACTACCATGCCAATCCAATCACTGTCATCTCTCACTGGTATTTTTATTATTTTGGCCATGCTGTGCAGCTTGTGGGATCTTAGTTCCTCGGCAGTGAAAGCACAGAGTCCTAACCATGGACCACCAGGGAACTCCCTCTCACTAGTATTTCTGATATAACCCCCTAATTAAACTATCTCCTTTTTTGATCTCCATCAGCCACCCCACCTCCTAGAAGCCACACAAAAAGATGCAAATCTTAAAATTCATCTATAATTTGCCACTCTCTTAAAATAAATTCTAAAATTCTTAGCATGGTCTAAAAAGCCTTGTATGATCGGGTCTCTGACTCCCTTTACAATTGCATCTCAGGGTTTATCTCCCTTTATTCTCTAAGCTTCAGCCACTCTCAGATTCTTTGAGTTCCACAAATACTTGCAGCTTTCTCTAACTTCAGCATTTCCATACATGCTGTTCCTTTTGCCTGAACTATATATCCAGCATCCTTAGCCCAGGTAACTCTTCCTTTTTTTTCAGGTTTCTACTTAAGTTAAACATCTTCAGAAAAAACTTTCAATTTCCCATAATTAAAGTCAGATCCCAATTATAATGCCTAATTCTATCACTTTTTCTTCATAGAACTAGGAACCCTTTAAATAATACGTCAATTTGTATGACAATATCTATCTGCCATGGTAAACTCCACGGAGGCAGAGACCATGTCTACTTGTTTACCACCGTATCTGTAATACAGAATTAGGCAGATGGTGGGTACTCAATATGTTTTAATTGAATGACTATCCAAATGTCTATAACCCTTGTCTAGCCTTGACCCCACTCCTGAAAAGCAGACTTCCATTTCCAAATGCGTACTTGACATATCCACAGAAATAAAACACCTTTAACTTAGCAATTAGCAACAAAACATACCATTTGTCCCCTCCCAACCTGCACCTTGCATTCCCTATCTTTGTTATTGGCATTTGTCACCTTCCAAATTGGTCACGTCTTCCTCTGTGATGTTTCTCAAATTTACCCTTCCATTTTTATTTCTACTGCTAACTTCCCATTCAGGCCTTCATCATCATTCTCCTAGGCCTTTCCGCCTCCAATACTGGACTTAGTCACTGCATTCTCTATATTGGAACGATTGAGACAGCGTAATGGTTAGGAGCATGGATTCTGAAGCCATTACGCCTTGACAAAACTCTGGCTCTGTTTTTTCCTAACTTTGACTGTTACCAAATTGCTTAACCTTCTTGTGTCTTATTATAAAAGGAGGATAATAATGATAACTACATGTGGTACTATGGTGAGGGTTAATGAATTAATATACATTACACATGCCCAGCAATGCTTGGCACTTACTAAGCACTCAAATAAATATTAGCTAGTACTATTGTAAAGACTAATATTCTAAAAATTCAGACTAAATCATGTCACTCCCGTCCATGCCCCACCACTGCCAACAGAACAATACTCAGACTCCTATTTAAGATACTCAACAATCTGAATTCAGTCTATCTTTATCACTACCCAGTTCAAGCTTCCTCAACTCCTAAACTCCAAAAATACCAGATAAATTCAGTGTCCCCAATTACAACATGTACTTTTATGTTTCCATGCCTTTGATTATGTTATACTTTCAACCTGCAATGCCTACTCTACATCTTAAACACTTATATATTCAAAGTGAAGACTATTTTCAATGATATCCGAGTCTCTTAGGCAGAATTAATTACTTTTTATTGTGTCTCCCCTAGCACTTGTGCCTCTATTTAGCACTAATTTTGGTTTGCTTTACATTATTTATTTCATTCTTTTCTGCCTCCTTACCAACTATCCCCAATGATGCAATAAGCCTGAAAGCTCCATTACAGCAGCAACCATGCCTTAAGCACCTCAGTGTATCACACAATATTGAGTGGTATCTGGCAAGTTTACCAGCCAGTAGCAGATACTCAACGGTCATTTGCTGACTTTAATTGAAAAGGAATTGAGTAGTTTAAGGATTTGACAAAAATAAGACACTTTCCCTTTTTGGAGACACTACCTAGATAGCATAATGATAGAGCAGTACTTATTATTGACATTATTGCCAACTATTTAATCATACCTTGTATCAGTGGGAAAAAAATATTATTTTAAACACTCTGTTAATATAAACTATTATTGGGAATTCCCTGGTGGTCCAGTGATTAGGGCTCCGTGCTTCCACTGCAGAGGGCACGGGAACTAAGATCCCACATGCCACACAGCACAGCCAAAAATATATATACACATATATACATACATATATGTATATATATACTATTATTTTCTAATTTAAAATAAATTATATTATGAATATTTAGCTTATCAGTAAACTATTTCCTTATAATAAAGACCAGGGATGTGATAGCAATCATTTAAGCATTTTATATTTTAAACGTTGATGAATAAAACATTCTGAAGCCATTTTTTCCCAAAATAAAAAAGAATGCTTTGTTCACTCTCCTACGTAATCTCTCTGTTTACCAAATTTCAGAACAGTGAGAGGTTTGACTTTTTCTCTTTACAGTGAAATTATTAACCTGAGGAAATGCAGTATCTTCAGGGGCTAGTAATGGAATCCTGAACAAAACTTTGAAATTGCATAGAGATGTAGTGTCAGTTAACCAGAAGTTTTTATTTCCCCACTCCAAACTGCAATCTGTCTCTATTTGGAGCAGGATTTTTGTCTTTTTGGCAACCTCTTTGGCCAAAATTGAATATAAGCAGCCAGTGCTCTTTTAAAATAGTTCAGCAAGGCCAGAAAGGAAAATTGTGCCAAACAATCCTCCTATTCCAAGACCTGTGATGCTTGATTTTTAGACCCAAAATCAGTCTAGTCAGGGTATCTCCTGGCTAGGACCTCATCTCATTATTTTTTCAATTCATATTGGATCCACGGTTAAGCTATTTTCAGTCATACATATTGACCTAGATTCTCCCACAGTGTAAGCTATTCCCCAGGAGTATGCTAGGTACTTGAGGAAACTGCATTAACACTTTCAGGTATGGTATGATAACTGGTTTTCTGATGGATGAAAAGAGCTACCTCCCAGGATATTAAAAGATACCTTCATATCCTGAAGAGGATTTACTCAACTTCGCTAAGTGTCTGCTGTGCAAACCAGGGGAAACTCAGAAACTAGGAAAAACTGTTCACTAAATAGAAGGCAGGCAAATATTTAGATAATAGATTTTTTAAACCTTCTAATAGAAATTACAGTGAACGTTTATAAGCTAGCTCCTTATTACAGAAAAGTCTTTGACTCAATACTAAAGTTAGCATAAAATTAAAGTCCTATTTTGAAGATCATAAATGATAACTTCCTCCAAAAGCATCCTTCTCCCAGTCTCTGCCACCCATCAAAGGGTCTTCTGTGATCTTTTAAAGGTGGTGCTTTACTTTCTCTCAATTGAGCCTTAAAGCAGGTATGTATTCATTTTTTTAACCACATTATTAATTAGTAGAGAAACCCAACTCAAACTAGCTTCAGCATGAGTAGCTGATTTTTGTTGGCTCTCCTAACTAAAAAATTCAGGGATAGATGTTTGAAGAATGGATTTAGGGGTTCAAATACCACCCAGCTCATTTGATCTTTCCACTCTTTCTTCATTTCTTCACTTCTCAGCTCTTCTTTCTTCTGCATTTGGCTTCGTTCTCTCGTGTGTTCTTTCTTCATAATGGTGGCCCTTGTACAGCCCCAAGCATATCAGCTTAGCAAATTAGCAAAAAATGATGTTTCAGTAAAAGTCCCAGCATACTGTATAGTTGTTGCTTGTTTACAAGCATATCTCCCTCAATAAACCCTGTGCCTCTCATGGTCAGAAGCTGTTTCTAGTGAGGCAAGGAGTATCTAGTATGTGGAGAGATTTAGTAAATGTTTGCTGAATATGGGAAAAGTGGCTCCAACTTTAAACAAAATACTTTCAACAATACATTTGCAAATACACTTGCACATTCATTTTACTCCCAAGATATATGTGGCAATAGTTACTTAGAAGGAGACTACAAAATTCAGTAGGATCTAATGGCCTTCCAATTGTTTAAAAACAGTACTGATGGATACCACTATCTTTGAGGTTTACTGCTACTTGAAAAAATACTGGTGAGGGGACCATGGAGATGAATTAGAACTTGACTCAAGCTAAGGTTGTTGACGATTCAAATTTATTACCATCAAAAAAGTAAAAAGCTATTTACTTGCTTCTTTGAAATATGCCAGTAGGTTTAACCCCGTCCTAAGCTAAAATCTGTTCTCTCCTCATTAGAATCTCTTCTAGGCAGGAACGGAGGTGTACACAGAGGTCCACAGTTAGACTTGAGCTTTCAGTTTTGGTGGCATCCAATTCTTATGACTCCAAAATAAATTTACTGACTAGGATTATCAATTCATTTTACAGCTTAACTTCCTTTTAAAAATGACCACACAGAAACTTCAATAAATATCCGGCTTGGAAACAGGCAAGACAGGTGCAAAATGCTCTCCTAAGGTGCTATATAAACTCTTCCAAGCCTTGAAGAGGTTACTTGCCAAACGTCTAAAAGAGTTAATGATCTTCCAAAAGGGAATAAAGATCACACTCGGTGTCCTCCAAGCAGCACTAATGGCCCAGAACACTAAATCTTATACTCTTCTCTAAGTGACTTCAGTTTTCTGTTTGCCTATTGAGAGCAAAATCTTACCCTTTAAAAGGGACAAAGGATGAAACTACTTTTAGATTGCATTAAAACCATATGCTGCCCAGGAAATTCAACATTAGCAGGCAGTAAATTACACTTTTAATCTGCTTGTTGTTCCTGGGTGTTGCCACAAACATATTGCAGTATGTGGTACCACTTAGTGGCTGGATAACCTATCCATGCCGTTTGGAAAACATGTTGTATTAATGATGGACTTCGGTGTTAACTCAATCTCCATCCCCCCAAGCTGGTTTAGATCATAATGCATCATTTTATAAGTATGAATAATAAGCACTTTAGTGCAAATTAATTTAGATGCCACCCCACCATTTTGCAAAGTGAAATTAAAAGAGATTTTTTTAGCCTAACCTCGACTGTCTATTAAAGTTGTGTATATAAACAAGCCAGGTTATCTTTTTCCTTGTGACAAATGTTGTTTTATCTAACAGCCGCTTTGCTAGCAGTTCAGTACTCCACCACCCTAAATTAGGACACTTTATCTTAAGGCTTCATAATCTTATGAGACTATAATTGGAAAGTTTATAAAAAAAAAAATCCTGCTTTGTAAGCTTGGCAGCTGAGATAGGAGGGAATGAGAAGGGCTACAGCAGAATTACACCATCACTGCTAGCCTGACTCTGCTTGACAGAGCCGTTTAATATTTTGACAAGACAAAATATAAAGCAGCATTTTATTCTGTAGAGACTTCACTAGACACAAGCATGGAAGTGCTTGTGATCAATAAAGTTTGCCGTGGAGAGTGATTTATTTACAGCAGGGTATTATGTAGAGAAAGAGCTGTGATATTTCCACAGGCTTTGACGGCATAATGGGCCCCTCTCAATCCTTACATGGAAGGGTTAGATTGTCATGGTTGTTCAGGCAGTATTCAAAACGTTATCTGATCAGCCTTAAAGACTTCAGAACGAGACAGATGATTAGTTACCCTAAACGATCCTCATCATGCAGAAATTGATGATTTAATATAGTCAATGACAGACGATTCCATTTGTACTAGATAAAGTGTCTGCGGTTTGTATCAATCATAATAGAGTTATTATTGAGCATAAAAGAAAAGCATGTTTAATATCATTAATTCCAGATATGTCGCTTTCCACATCTGGCATTCATCCATAGACCAGAACCACTCCAGGCTATCATTCCTGCCTCTATGCCGGCGACTCCACTGTTTTTTTGTAATTTCAAAATGTTTTTCAGCACCTCCAGCTAGGCGCAATAACAGTTTACAGATTACCTATGTCATCACATTTTGACAAACTTCTCAATCTGATGTGACCTTCATCTTTAGCCATCTGCTTGCCTTTGTTTCTACTCTTTTTTGATAAACCTCCACAGCTTAAAGCTGTAGTAGTTTGTTCCATACACTGTATTTCTAGGTCAACATTTCACCTGTGTAAATCCAGAAACACAGACTTCAGTGTAAAGATGGTGACCTGGGTTCAGGTCCCCAGGTACCTGACTCTCCCTCACCCCCTTAGTTATATTTTTCATCATTCATGTCAAATTCATTTTGATTGTATGGAGGAGAAAGCACACAATCAGAAAAAAGGAAGTACAAGTGGGAGCTGGGGTGATGGAAGAGAGAGACAAGAATAATTAGTAAAACTGAGAAGTTAGAAAAGATAGGAAAAAAATGTCATTTCTAAATTTGACTTCTCTGTAAACAATGTAACAGTGGGAAAGCCATATAAATAATGAAGGAAGAGACACAAACTTTCTGGGGAACAAAAGTATGGTTACCTAAATTAAATGCTGTTTCTTTTTTATTTTAAATAATTTAATTTCCAAGTGATATGTTGAAATAACAAAAAAAGCCCAGCTTCAAATATTGCGCATCCATTTTTTAGGGAGGAAAAAACTCAGTAAAAACAAAGAAGTCTCTCAGATTTAAGTTACTTATACTCACAAATGTTTATGCAGTCCTCGAGGTTGTAGAAGACACTAGGGGTTTTTTTCTTTTTGTAATAAGAGTTGATTTGCAGATAATTTTTTATGTATTTATTTAACAAATACTTATTGAGCACCTACTATGTGCCAGACACTTTTTAGGCACTGGGGATACATCAGTGAACAAAACAGACAAAAAGCTCTGCCCTCATAATGCTCACATTATAATGTTGATTACTGATAAAAGGGATTGTGAGAAGTTAGATGGTTAAAAGTGGAACATTTTAAAAGATTAAGGATAGGATCAAAATAACAAACCTCAGGAAAGATAAACAAAAATCAAGATCTCCCTCTACCTTCATAAGTATTAGGTGTTAGGCATATGTACATTGGGAAGCGAAAAAATGTCATCATTCCTAGATGTATTTAGTCCAACTAATTATCAATTATCAACACTAATATATTTGTTTCCTCTCATTTTACTTGGTGGGGTAAAGTAAAAGAGATTAATACTTCTTCAGGGACAAAGAGTAAGTTTTCAAGTTTAGCTCCCATTGACTCATCAATATGCTTTAGTTATCACTGCCTCAACATGACTGGTTTTCCAGACAAAGTCCAAAATCTTCTCCATGTATGAACACTCCTTGTTAATTATAGAGGCAACTAATAGATTATGTAAGTACACATATAGCTTTTCAATTATTTTGTTGAAAACTACTGATGACATCTAAGGTGTAAATATTAAAGTATTCAGGGGAATAACTTAGCAGATTAGCCAAATCAGATTTAAGTATACAAATCTCATGAAAGACCCCCTATAATAGTAAAACATTCAGATTTCTAGTATTGAAGCTGGGCTCCAAAATTTTCTAACTATTTGACAAACTCTAAACCTCAGGTTTCTTGTTTCCAAAGTAGGAGAAAATATCTGCCTTGCCTTCTTGCAAAGGGTTACCTTAGGGGTGATTTTTAAAAGTCAACTATTTTGCAATAAGAAAAACCTGAGATACAACCTAGTCAAACTCCTCCATTTCATTAATGAGAAAATAAAGGCCGGGAAAATTTAAGAGACTTAATCCAGGCCAACTTAATAGCAGAACTGAGATTAGATCATTGTTCTCAATTTCTTATCCAGTGATTTTTCTTTTCCTCTATGAGATAATGTAGTAAAAATGCTTGGAAAACTATGACATGCAGAAAGAATATGGTATTATAATGATGGAGCAAAATGATATTATCTTTCTACACCTGAGTTTTTATATTTGTCAAAAAGGCATTCCTGAATATCTCATAATGGATTCTATTAAGAATTAAAAGGAAATTTATGCAAGAAACATTAGAAATCTGATAAGAATGATTTCACACCTTGTATAAAATTTTATATGCAGATAAAACTAATGAATGTCCCTCAATAATCATGTTAATAGATCATGCCAAGTTTGACACTTTAGTTCTCTATGTAATAATTTATTCAACTGCCAGTATCAACATCATATTGGTTGAGTCTTATAAAATAATAAATCATGGCTGTGTTTTATTTTATTCCCATGACTAAGGTTAGGTTTTAATATCTTTCTGATGATCTAACACTCTCAAAGCAGACAGCAGACACCAGTAAACAAATACACTGTTATTTGAGAAAGACTTTCTGTTCATTGATGGGTTTAGCCTTGACACTAAAATGTATATAGAGAAAGTGTCACTCAACTTTTGACATGCAAAATGTTTGTGTCAGACTCAGAGCAGTTTCAGAAAGCAAGTGACCATAAAGTAACCTAAAGCTAGAAATCAAAAGCTTTCTGAATCAGAGTCTAAGAAGAGCACCCTTTGGTTCTGTTTCAAGCTCGTTACTGATTTTACTTTGACCATTAATCAGTTCATCTGTCCTCAACATATTTTATTATTAAACTTTTTAAAAGATTTTTTTGGTGGACCATTTTTAACATCTTTATTGAATTTGTTACAATATTGCTTCTTTTTTTATGTTTTGGTTTTCTGGCCATCAGGCATGTGGGATCTTAGCTCCCCAACCAGGGATCAAACCCTCACCCCCTGCATTGGAAGGCAAAGTCTTAACCACTGGACGACCAGGGAAGTCCCCTGTGCTCAACATATTTTAAATGCCCACACCTATTTGCCTGCCCCAAAATCACTGTGTTGACAATTACTATCTAAATCAGATTTTAACTATATAATTGTAAATTTGCAAGTATAAGGAAAATGGAATCTATATGGTAAAATCAAGGCTGTAGTCCTCCATTTCACTTCACAAATCTAAAAGGTTAACTAGATCCACTTTGAATTTGATCAGTGGGCATAGATATTTAATTTAGAACTAAAATTATGCAAAAAGTCATTCTAATGTAAAGGGAGGAAAATGCAAAAGGTTTTCCAATCAGTTTTCCACTTCTGAACAATAGTCATTATAAGTAGCAAATAATGCTTCAAATAGAAAAATAAAGAATGCTGGTTTGGATAACTACTCATTTCTCTTTTAAAGACAAGAATGCTATTCTAAAATGCTTTAAGTTTCTTATCTGTAGTTACAAGCCAGCAGGAAACCTCAAGTTCTAATCTTTAGAAATTTCTCTTGGCACATACAATTTTAAAAATTAGGGCTAATTCTAAAATTTGTTATTTTATCAGTAAGTGTTTTGTTGTATATGGATGTAAGGCATTACTTTTTTTAATACTCTGTACTCTGATTTCCCTCTCATTTCTGTATCTTTGTTTATGATATACCTTTGTCCAAGAATTTCTTTCCTTTTCATCTTCTCCTATCAAAATACTGCATTTCCTTCAAGTGCCAACTTAAATCTAAATTCAACCACAAACCGTTCTCTGGATGCTTCAGGTTTATTTATATTTCTTTGTTTTTTGTTTTGTTTTTTCATTTCTAAAGCAATTCTGGTCTACACTACATCCTCCAGGAGCATGCATTATTCACTAAACACACATTTAGTGCCTGGCCTAAACATAATTTGTATTAGGCACCAAGACTACTAAGAGGATAACACATGAGACAGTATTCCACCTTATGTGGTAAAAGACGGGAAACCACGCATCTGGTTAACTCAGAAGAAATGTTTTTACATATTATCTCATTAAATCTTCATAGTATCTCAGTAAGGTAAAATTATTATCCTATATCATTGGTGAGAAAACTGAGGCATTAAGAGATTGGGTTACTAATCCAAAGATTCCAGAGATAGATTGCTTCCTAATCATTCTAGGTTTATAAACCTCATCTCCACAACCACCGTGATGCCCCAGCTCTCTGAGAAGTTGGGGGCTACTTTTTAAACTCCTTTCCATTCTATGACTTGATGGATAAAAGAATATACAGTATGTTCACTTAACTATTTATTGACTGATTGCAGAGTATGAGTTCAATTCAAGTCAGTGAAGATCTAGATAGATTTTTGTCAAATACATATCATAGTTGTAATGTTTTCTGTATTATTAATAAGGATATTAAAAACCATTTAAGGGCTTCCCTGGTGGTGCAGTGGTTGGGGGTCCACCTGCCGATGCGGGGGACGCGGGTTCGTGCCCCGGTCCGGGAGGATCCCTCATGCCACGGAGCGGCTGGGCCCGTGAGCCATGGCCGCTGAGCCTGCGCGTCCGGAGCCTGTGCTCCGCAACGGGAGAGGCCACGACAATGAGAGGCCCGCGTAACGCAAAAAAAAAAAAAATTTAATAGTCTAATCAGTACTCTCATAAGACTGAAGGAAAATGCAATAGATAAAAAACTGAAAAAGCAAAACAATAACAAAACCTAGCTTCTTTTCTCTATGATAAAGCTACAGAAATATACAACCATAAGTTCATTTTGGAATTTTGCAAATTTAAGAGGTCAAATTCACAGCTACCCTATCTTACCTGTATACCAGAAAAAAACAGAAAATTCTAAACCTTTCAAGCAATGTACATTTCAAGTATAATAGCAACTTAGATATGTAGGTTTACTATCTTAAAGAAAACCAGGCAATCACCGAAGGCAAAATTCCTCCTTCAGATCTCTATAAACAATCTGGACTCAAATTCTGTACAAAAATCTCATTTAAGATCAACAAGAGAAATGCAAATCTGAAATATGGCTCATTATCCTTTAATGATACTTTATATTATATGTATATTTTCACATATTCACATACATATTGTTAGTAAGCAAAAATATCAGATGCCATTTGAATGTTACAATAACATTACATGAATTCAATGATAAAATTACTAAGGGAAAAGAAAAACTGTGGGAATGGAATCTCAAGCATTACAGATATACTGGATTGGCCAAAAAGTGCCTTTGGTTTTTAAGTAAAAATAAAAAGACACATTTTTCATTTTCACCACGAACTTTATTGAACAACGTATACACCCTTCTGTTCCACTACCTTCTGCCATTTTTCAAGCAACTTCAAAGTTCTATCTTCCCAAAACTTTTTATCTTTTTGAGCAAAGAACTGTTCCAGGTGCCTTTTACAGTGTTCCAGAGAACTGAAACTTTCCATTAAGAAAATTTTGTAAAGACCGAAATAAATGGAAATCCGAAGGTGCAACGTCTGTTTGAATACGGCAGACGAATCAGAACTTGCCAGCCAAACTGTAACAGTTTTTGCCTGGTCATCAAAGAAACATGCGGTCTTGCGTTACCCTGATGGAAGATTATGCATTTTCTGTTGACTAATTCTGGACTCTTTTTCTCGAGTGCTGCTTTCAGTTGGTCTAATTTCGAGCAGGATTTGCTGGAATTAATCATTTGGTTTTCCGGAAGGAGCTCATAATAGAGGACTCCCTTCCAATCCCACCATATACACAACATCACCTTCTTTGGATGAAGACCGGCCTTTGGTGTGGTTGGTGGTGGTTTATTTATTTTTTTTATTCTTAAACAATATTTATTAATACAGGTAAATACTTATAGTTTTAAGTGGCAAAAGCAATATAACAATTATAAGAATAATCCATCTACGTCAAAGAGCACATATATACACATATACACCTATATGCATATATACACAGACACACACACACATACATATATACAAACACCCTTGGAGAAAATTCTGAAAGGATTTGGTGTATGGTGACATTATGAGCAATCAGTTTGCAAATGTTACCCAAGCAGTGAAGAAGCACTGGGGCCTTTGGACTGTAAGCAGTTCTTGGTAAAGCTTTTATCTGGAAGTTGCTGGAGAAGGTCTGGGCACAGATCTGGCTTCATGTGTGACCTGTGCAACCAGAAGGCCCCACTCTTGGTTTAATGCTTTGCTGTCTTGAAATTCTTAATAATCTTTGAACAAGAGGTGCCTCATTTTCACTGTGTTCTGGGTCTCTCAAATTATGCGGTCAGTCCTGTCTGAGCAGCTCAGCTCTGGCCCATTCACTGGTAGATGGTTGCAGGGTACACTCTATCTCTCAGGAGGTCTTGATTTCTTTAAATTTGTTTTTCTTTTTAAAAAAATACAGTCATATTATAAAAAATTAGAAAATGGATTAGCAGAAAAAATTAAGTCATCCTCGAAACTCTCAAAGGCAGAGACATTTTCATAAGCATCTCTTCATACATCACGATGTTCAGTGTCCAATTTAGTATTTCCAAGACAATTAATCTTACTTCAGCATGGAGCTTAGGTTAAACAGTCATGACAATCTTCAGTTTTAACCACCAGCCAGTTTCTAACCAACATTACTCCTACTCTATATGCAGGGGAAAAAGTCTTCTGATTCCAAGCAAAGGAATGGAGACTTCTTAACTCCAGCATTATTACGATGGATCGATCATCTGATAGAAAACCTTCACCCACGAGGTCTGTGGGTCACACACGACAAGCCCAGGCCTCGCTCTCCCGCACACCTGCCGGGTACATCCAGAAGCCAGGGGCAGGGACCTAGTCGGGTGTCGTTTCCCGAGAGGCGCACGTTGGATGCCGATGGGAGCACCAGGCCGGGCCCAACCGGGTCCCAGGGCTCGTCACTGACCCAGGCCAGAGACCCGCAGCCGTTCTGGCCTCGGCGCCGCTTCCGAGGGCTCTGTCCTCCCGCCCACTCCGGACGCCTGCGCCTGCGGGGGAGGACCGCCCCACTCGCACGCCTCGGTGGTGGTTTATTTCACTTGCCCCACCATCTCTTCTGTTCCACATTATTGTACAGTATCCACTTTTCATCACCCATCACAATTTGTTTTAAAAACAGAACGTTTTCATTATGTTTAAGTAGAGAATCGCATGCGGAAATAGAGTCAACAAGGTTTCTTTCCTCTTAACTTATGTGGAACCCAAACATCAAAGCGATTAACATAACCAAGCTGGTGCAAATGATTTTCAGTGCTTGATCTGGATACTTTGAGTATGTCAGCCATCTCCTGCATGGTATGATGTTAATTGTTCTCAATTAATGTCTCGCTTTGATCGCTATCAACTTCAACTGGTACCCAACCACGGAGCATTGTCCAGCGAGAAAACTCCAGCATGAAACTTCACAAACCACTTTGACACGTTTGATCAGTCACAGCATCTTCTCCACACTGCCTTTTTTTTGCATTTCAGTTGTGTTTTTATCTTTCTTGAAATAATAAAGCATAATATGCCAAAAATGTTGCTTTCTTTCTTCCATCTTCAATATTAAAGTGGCTACACAAAAATTCACCAATTTTGACAAGTTTTCTTTTAAATGCACGCTGATATGACGGCTGCCACATACGATCTAACAAAATTGTTTTGAATGAAGTTAAAGACAACTAAATGCTACTAGAGCCATCTTACGGAAAAAAGCAGAATGAACCTTTTGGCCAACCCAATAATTATGAAATATTCCTATAAACCATGTCATATTCCTAGAAATTAAATTTTTATTCCTGCCTAGTCTCTGTATGTGTCAGGATTAAATTTTTTTTTTTTTTTTTTTTTTTTTTTTTTTGCGGTACGCGGGCCTCTCACTGTTGTGGCCTCTCCCTTTGCGGAGCACAGGCTCCGGACGCGCAGGCTCAGCGGCTATGGCTCACGGGCCTAGCCGCTCCACGGCATGTGGGATCTTCCCAGAACAGGGCACGAACCCATGTCCCCTGCATCAGCAGGCGGACTCTCAACCACTACGCCACCAGGGAAGACCAGGATTAAATATTTGAGTTTCACACCGAAAATAAACATTACCTCTCCAAAATATTAAAGTAAAAATTAAAAGTAGAAGTATGTAAAATTAGAAGGAAAAAGTATATTATTAATTATCTGCATATTAGAGATGTCATTTAGAAAATATTTAATCTCAAGTTGCCTTTTTTATCCCTGATACTCAGTACCCTATGTATCTATTTCTCTTTTGTCAGGATCAACATGCCTGTGAACACTCTAAACAGCCAGGTGCTATGGCAGAGAATTACACACATGCCACCTGGCCCGTCCTCCTAAGGTATGTAGATATAGTGACTAAGGGTGAGCTTGCAGGGCTTAGGCTGCCTCAATTCAACTCCTGGCTCTACCATTCATGAGCTATGTGATTTGGTATGGATTACTCAATTTCTCTGGACCTCAGCTCCATGATCTTAAAATAAAGCCAAGTACTTCATGTCTCATGAGCTTGTCATAAATATCAAATGAGATAATGCATATAAAACAGTACAATGCCAGGCACATAAATAATGGTCAAGAAATATTAGCTGTTATTACTACTATTATTAGCCAATAAGAGCTTATCAGTAAAACCAACATGCTGTTAGGGTTTAAGTTCTTCAATAGCAAGGTCATGTCATAATTAGTTTTATATTCTTGATGCATTAGTGAATGTGGATTGAATGACAGGCTAACTATGTGAATAAAACCAATGAATGCAAATATATTTAAGATATAAGATATACATATTCATGTACATATATACACACATATACATGGTAAAAGACATATTATACATACATAATATAAGATCTTTGGTAAGATCATCAATTATGTAGATTTAGTCAACTTATCAATTAAGTGGAAATAATAAGCAAACCAGACGGATATTTGACTGAATTGACCCACTGACTGATTAAATTCATAGGTTCATTCTTGTGGTTCAGAGTAGTAAAGCCCCACTAATATTTAAGGAAAAGAAACATAATGTCAATTGAAAAAGGAGAGTGAAGCATTTAAATCATAAGTAGAGCAAGGATAAGCATACAGAAGCTAAAGAAAGGGGTAAACAGCATATTTATACACTGGTGGGAGAGGGGAGACTGAAGAATATGGCCACAGGGAGTTTAGGCAAAAAATGCAAAGTAGAGGAGGCAAAGGGTTTGAAAGTATAAATTCGCTTTCTTTCATAAGAATACCATTAGAAAGGTGAACATACTATCTTGGAAATATTATACCAAGCATTCCAAAACCACACATAAATAAATACTGAGGTAGCTAAGTATTTGCTCCTAGAAAGCAATCCCTCAACTTTAAGCCTTACTGAAATTATTTGTGCATTAAAGACACACACGCAAAAACATGCATGCAAGCAAACATGTACACATACACACACATACATTTCTTGGTTGCCTAAACTAAAATTTTAAATCATTCTCAAAAGTACTGAATCTATAAATTTCAGTATAAACAAACAAACAAGAAACACTGACAACAACAACAAATCTAACAGATAATCTATAAAACAACCTTTGTATCTGGCATTTACAAATTAGTAACAGACAAAAATCTATGTTCTTAATTGCAACTCTGGCACAGATGTGATTGTAGTGACTACTACCACTCACATATGGTATTAATTTTTATAAGGTCAGCTATTAATGGCCCACCATCACAGATAATTCCACTTCTATGAATTTTTTTGTATATTTGAATTTTATTTTTTTATACAACAGGTTCTTATTAGTTATCAATTTTATACATATAGGTATATATGTGTCAATCCCAATCTCCCAATTCATCCCACCACCATGCTCGCCCCCAGCCCCCAGCTTTCGCCCCTTGGTGTTCATACGTTTGTTCTCTACATTTGCGTTTCTATTTCTGCCTTGCAAACCGGTTCACCTCTACCATTTTTCTAGATTCCACATATATGTGTTAATATACGATATTTGTTTTTCTCCCTCTGACTTACTTCACTCTGTATGCGTCTCTAGGTCCATCCACGTCTCTACAAATGACCCAATTTTGTTCCTTTTTATGACTGAGTAATATTCCATTGCATATATGTACCACATCTTCTTTACCCATTTGTCTCTTGATGGGCATTTAGGTTGCTTCAATGACCTAGCTATTGTAAATAGTGCTGCAATGAACATTGAGGTGTGTGTGTCTTTTTGAATTATGATTTTCTCTGGGTATATGCCCAGTAGTGGGATTGCTGGGTCGTATGGTAGTTCTATTTTCAGTTTTTTAAGGAACCTCCATCCTGTTCTCCACAGTGGCTGTATCAATTTACACTCCCACCAACAGCGCAACAGGGTTCCCTTTTCTCCACACCCTCTCCACCATTTGTTTGTAGATTTTCTGATGATGCCCATTTTAACTGGTGTGAGGTGATTCCTCATTGTAGTTTGGATTTGCATTTCTCTAATGATTAGTGATGTTGAGCATCCTTTCATGTGTTTGCTGGCAATCTGAATATCTTATTTGGAGAAATGTCTATTTAGAACTTCTGCCCATTTTTGGATTGGGTTGCTTGTTTTTTTGATAATGAGCTGCATGAGCTGCTTGTATATTTTGGAGATTAATCCTTTGTCGGATGCTTCATTTGCAAATATTTTCTCCCATTCTGAGGGTTGTCTTTTGGTCTTGTTTATGGTTTCCTTTGCTGTGCAAAAGCTTTGAAGTTTCATTAGGTCCCATTTATTTATTTTTGTTTTTATTTCCATTTCTCTAGGAGGTGGGTCAAAAAGGATCTTGCTGTGATTTATGTCAAAGAGGATTCTTCCTATGTTTTCCTCTAAGAGTTTTATAGTGTCCAGTCTTACATTTAGGCCTTTAATCCATTTTGAGCTTATTATTGTGTATGGTTTTAGGGAGTGTTCTTATTTCATTGTTTTACATGTAGCTGTCCAGTTTTCCCAGCACCACTTATTAAAGAGACTGTCTTTTCTCCATTGTATATCCTTGCCTCCTTTGTCACAGATTAGTTGACTATAGGTGCATGTGTTTATCTCTGGGCTTTCTATCCTGTTCCCTTGATCTATATATGTTTTTGTGCCAGTACCATACTGTCTTGATTACTGTAGCTTTTTAGTATAGCCCAAAGTCAGGGAGTCTGATTCCTCCAGCTCTGTTTTTTTCCCTCAAGATTGCTATAGCTATACAGGGTCTTCTGTATCTCTATACAAATTTTAAGGTTTTTTGCTCTAGTTTTATAAAAAGTGCCATTGGTAATTTGACAGGGATTGCACTGAATCTATAGATTGCTTTGGGTAGTAGAGTCATTTTCACAATGTTTATTCTTCCAATCCAAGAACATGGTATATCTCTCCATCTGCTTGTGTCATCTTTAATTTCTTTCATCAGTGTCTTAGAATTTTCTGAGTACAGGTCTTTTACCTCCTTAGGTAGGTTTATTCCTAAGTATTTTATTACTTTTGTTGCAATGGTGAATGGGATTGTTTCCTTAATTTCTCTTTCTGATCTTTCCCTGTTAGCGTACAGGAATGCAAGACATTTTGGTACATTGATTTTGTATACTGACACATTACCAAATTCACTGATGAGCTCTAGTAGTTTTCTTGTGGCATTTTTAGGATTTTCTATGTATAGTATCACGTCATCTGAAGACACTGACAGTTTTACTTCTTCTTTTCCAATTTGGATTCCTTTCTTTTTTTTCTGATTGCCATGACTAGGACTTCCAATACTATATTAAATAATAGTGGTGAGAGTGGACATCCTTGTCTTGTTCCTGATCTTAGAGGAAATGCTTTCAGTTTTTCACCATTGAGAATGATGTTTGCTGTGGGTTTGTCCTATATGGCCTTTACTATGTTGAGGTCGGTTCCCTCTATGCCCACTTTCTGGAGAGTATTTATCATAAATGGGTGTTGAATTTTGTCAAAAGCTTTTTCTGCATCTATCGAGATGATCATATGGTTTATATTCTTCAGTTTGTTAATATGGTGTATCAAATTGACTCATGTGCGTATATTGAAGAATCCTTGCATCGCTGGGATAAATCCCACTTGATCATGGTGTATGATCCTTTTAATGTTGTTGGATTCTGTTTGCTAGTATTTTGTTGAGGATTTTTGCATCTATATTCATCAGTGATATTGGTCTGTAATTTTCTTTTTTTGTAGTATCTTTCTCTGGTTTTGGTATCAGGGTGATGGTGGGCTCATAGAATGAGTTTGGGAGTGTTCCTTCCTCTGCAATTTTTTGGAAGAGTTTGAGAAAGATGGGTGTTAGGTCTTCTCTTAATGTTTGATAGAATTCACCTGTGAAGTCATCTGGCCGTGGACTTCTGTTTGTTGGAAGATATTTAATCACAGTTTCAATTTCATTACTTGTGATTGGTCTGTTCATATTTTGTTTCTTCCTGGTTCAGTCTTGGAAGGTTATACATTTCTAAGAAATTGTCCATTTCTTCCAGGTTGTCCAATTTATTGGCATAGAGTTGCTTGTAGTAGTCTCTCAGGATGGTTTGTATTTCTGAAGTGTCTGTTGTAACTTCTCCTTTTTCATTTCTAATTTTATTGATTTGAGTCATCTCCCTCTTTTTCTTGATGAGTCTAGCTAACGGTTTATCAATTTTGTTTATCTTATCAAAGAACCAGCTCTTAGTTTTATTGATCTTTGCTATTGTTTTGTTTCTATTTCATTTATTTCTGATCTGATCTTTATGATTTCTTTCCTACTGCTAACTTTGGGTTTTGTTTTTTCTTCTTTCTCTAGTTCTTTTAGGAGTAAGGTTAGGTTGCTTATTTAAAGGTTTTCTTGTTTCTTGAGGTAGGATTGTGTTGCTATAAGCTTCCCTCTTATAACTGCTTTTGCCACATCCCATACGTTTTTGGATCGTCATGTTTTCATTGTCATTTGCCTCTAGGTATTTTTCGATTTCCTCTTTGATTTCTTTAGTGATCTCTTGGTTATTTAGTAACATATTATTTAGCCTCCACATGTTTGTGTTTTTTAGGGGTTTTTTTTTTCCCTGTTATTGATTTCTAATCTCATAGTGTTGTGGTCAGAAAAGATGCTTGATATGATTTCCATTTTCTTAAATTTACTGAGGCTTGATTTGTGACCCAAGATGTGATCTATCCTGGAGAATGTTCCGTGCACACTTGAGAAGAAAGTGTAGTCTGCTGTTTTTGGATGGAATGTCCTATAAATAGCAACTAAATTTATCTGGTCTACTGTGTCATTTAAAGCTTGTGTTTCCTTACTAATTTTCTGTTTGGATGATCTGTCCATTGGTGTAAGTGAGGTGTTAAAGTTCCCCACTATTATTGTGTTACTGTCGATTTCCTCTTTTATAGCTGTTAGCAGTTGCCTTATGTATTGAGGTGCTCCTATGTTGGGTGCATAAACATTTACAACTGTTTTACCTTCTTGGATTGATCCCTTTATCATTATCTCTTGTCTCTTGTAACATTCTTTATTTTAAAGTCTATTTTATCTGATATGAGTATTTCTACTCCAGCCTTCTTTTGATTGCCATTTGCATTAAATATATTTTTCTATCCCCTCACTTTCAGTCTGTGTGTGTCCCTAGGTCTGAAGTGGGTCTCTTGTAGACAGCATATATACAGATCTTGTTTTTGTATCCATTCAGTGAGCCTGTGTCTTTTGGTTGGAGCATTTAATCCATTGACGTTTAAGGTAATTATCAATATGTATGTTCCTATGACCATTTTATTAATTGTTCTGGGTTTGTTTTTGTAGGTCCTTTTCTTCTCTTGTGTTTCCCACTTAGAGAAGTTCCTTTAGCATTTGTTGTAGAGCTGGTTTGGTGGTGCTGAATTCTCTTAGCTTTTGCTTGTCTGTAAAGCTTTTTATTTCTCTGTCGAATCTGAATGAGATCCTTGCTGGTAATCTTGGTTGTAGGTTCTTCCCTTTCATCACTTTAAATATACTGTGCCACTCCTTTCTGGCTTGTAGAGTTTCTGCTGAGAAATCGGCTATTAACCTTATGGGTGTTCCCTTGTATGTTATTTGTCATTTTTCCCTTGCTGCTTTTAATAATTTTTCTTTGCCTTTAATTTTTGTCAGTTTCATTACTACGTGTCTCAGCTTGTTTCTCCTTGGGTTTATCCTGTATGGGACTCTCTGTGCTTCCTGGACTTGGGTGGCTATTTCCTTTCCCATGTTAGGGAAGTTTACAACTATAGTCTCTTCAAATATTTTCTTGGGTCCTTCCTCTCTCTCTTCTCCTTCTGGGACCCCTATAATGTGAATGTTGTTAGGTTTAATGTTGTCCCAGAGGTCTCTTAGTATGTCTTCATTTCTTTTCATTCTTTTTTCTTTTTATTCTGTTCCTTGGCAGTGAATTCCACCATTCTGTCTTCCAGGTCACTTATCCGTTCTTCTGCCTCAGTTATTCTGCTATTGATTCTTTCTAGTGTACTTTTCATTTCAGTTATTGTATTGTTCATCTCTGTTTGTTTGTTTTTTAATTCTTCTAGGTCTTTGTTAAACATTTCTTGCATCTTGTTGATCTTTGCCTCCATTCTTTTTCCAAGGTCCTGGATCATCTTCACTATCATTATTCTGAATTCTTTTTCTGGAAGGTTGCCTATCTCCACTTCATTTAATTCTTTTTCTGGGGTTTTACCTTGTTCCTTTATCTGGTACATAGTCTCTGCCTTTTCGTTTTGTCTATCATCCTGTGAATGTGGTTTTTGTTCCACAGGCTGCAGGACTGTAGTTCTTCTTGCTTCTTCTGTCTGTCTTCTGGTGGATGAGGGTATTTAAGAGGCTTGTGGAAGCTTCCCGATGGGAGGGACTGGTGGTGGGTAGAGATGGGTGTTGCTCTGATGGGCAGAGCTCAGCAAAACTTTAATCTCCTTGTCTGCTGACGGGTGGGGCTGAGTTCACTCCCTGTTGGTTGTTTGGCCTTAGGCGACCCAGCACTAGAGGCTATAGACTTTTTGATGGGGCTAATGGCGGACTCTGGGGGGGCTCACGCCAAGGAGTACTTCCAAGAACTTCTGCTGCCAGTGTCCTTGTCCCCGCGGCAAGCCACAGGCACTCCCTGCCTCTGCAGAAGACCCTCCAACACTAGCAGGTAGGTCTGGTTCAGTCTCCTACGGGGTCATTGCTCCTTCCTCCTGGATCTTTATGGGCACTGTACTTTGTGTGTGCCCTCCAAGAGTGGAGTCTCTGTTTCCCCTAGTCCTGTTGAAGTCCTGCAATCAAATCCCGCTAGCCTTCAAAGTCTGATTCTCTGGGAATTCCTCCTCCTGTTGCCAGACCCCCAGGTTGGGAAGCCTGATGTGGGGCTCAGAACCTTCACTCCAGTGGGTGGACTTCTGTGGTATAATTGTTCTCCAGTTTGTGAGTCACCCACCCAATGGTTATAGGATTTGATTTTGTGATTGCACCCCTCCTACCGTCTCACTGCAGCTTCTCCTTCGTCTTGGGATGTGGGGTATCTTTTTTGGTGAATTCCAGTGTCTTCCTATTGATGACTGTTCAGCAGTTAGTTGTGATTCCGGTGCTCTTGCAAGCGAGAGTGAGTGCACGTCCTTCTACTCCGCCATCTTGAACCAATCTCTCTATGGATTTGTTTCTTGTCACAGTAACATCAAAGGAAAAGAAAAGCATGTTAACAGTCAGCATTTAAGGGTTGCTGAAGTGGCAGCAGGTTCAGTTCCTTTAAAACAATGACTCTCATTTTACGTTGTGTGATTGTAAGGTAAAATACTGTCTTACCTGAAAGAGGCTTTGTCTATAGCTAAAAGGAAATAGTGTGTCTATTCTTGAAAGTGAAATATGGATCTGCAATTTTATGAGAAAGTGTGTCATTAGTCATCGAATATATTCTGAGTATATTTTTAAAGTTATTTCTGTTCTGTCTTATAAAAGATATTATGGACTGTGCTCTCTACAGTTCTCTGTCTCTGTCTCTCTCTCTCTCACACACACACACATACACAGGCCAAAATAATGCTCTACACCTGGTATTCTGGTATCCAAACCTTGGTGATACTGAATCTGCAATGTGTTTGAAGAAGAGATGTCACATTCTTCACACTGAATGGAAGACTGAATCAATCACTAGAATGTAGTTGGTCTACCAGGATTGAAGTACCACTTATCAAAATACAATTCCATCAAGATGGATATCTGTAGAAAATAGATGTAACAAGACACTAAAACAACTGTTGCATAGTCATTAGGCTGAAGTAGAAGAGGTAGAAGAAATGCTCTAAGGAGTCACCTGGAAAATAACATCCAGGAGGACATCCTGGATACCCAGGCCTTTATAGTATGAATCTTCCTGAGCCAAATTTTCAAGCCAACATGGATAAAAGAAGAACAAAGAGTGACTATACCTGCAAGAAGGATCTGCAGTTATGAACGAAAATTTCTAAAGTGAGTCCAGATCTCAAGATCCATTGTGATCAAACCTATGAGCTTTCTGTTCTCAATCGCTGTCAATGCCACCCTATGTGATAAAAATTAGCAATGTGTGTCATCATATTTGACCAAATCATGATTAGTTTGAGGAAAATTACTAGCTAGTATAAAGAAAAATATAAAAACAAAATAAATTCAGAAATCTAAATAACAGGCATAGAAAAATATCTTTTTCAAATGGTTTGCTCCTCAAATGAATAAAAACAGACTTCCATATTTTCATTTGCAATGAAACAAGTTTGACTTCTGGATTTAATCTATCTCCCACCAACTTAAGACTGTCTCATAAAACTAATGGATCCAGAGAGGCTCTACACAGGGTCCTGCTGTGGAACCCACTCTCATTCCTACTTGAACTCAATTCACTTCAATTTTTTCCACTGTACCTGCTCCTCCTTTTTCCTCTGTCACAAAAAATCACTGTACCAGCTGGCTGCCTCTCACCACATGTCTTAAGATGACCAACTCATACCACAAATCATAGACTTATTTTTGACTCTTCACAAATGCCCAGGTAGTTTATGTCTTTGGATTTTGAGCATTTCCAGCACCAATCTGGTCTTCCCCACACTAAATTCCCCAATCATTGTTGAAATTTTTCATTATTGCCTCCCCAGCACAGGGCTTAACATCTGTCATAAGAGGTATACTCAATGTGTTTGTTCAATAAATGAATGGGTAACTCCTACCATAAAATGGTCTGCAATACGTATTTTTGTCTAATTCTAAAAAAAGGTTTTGTGTTGCATATATTAGGTTAGCTTTCTCTCTGAGCCATCTAATTATAGATTAACTCTACTCTTTACTCAAGCTTAAAATCTTTAAAAGCATGTTCACACCTCTACACTGATTTACTATGCCCCCAAAGCTAAGAATTACCCCAATCTCAGGTCCTCTGTCTTTAATCCTGATGATCATAAAGTCCACAAGGAAAGCAACTGTACAAATGGCCTCTGTCTACCAGTCATTATGACATAAGATCTAAATGCAGGACTTGGGTCTTTTGGAAATTAATTTGTGAATTATCCAGTCTAAAGGTAGTATGTATGTGGTAGGTAATATGGTCAGAAGCTGTACTCATTGGCATGTAGAAAGCATTCCAGTGAACCAGATGTAGGTTTGAGGAGTCCACAATTGAAAAAGTTGGAAGAACTTTAAGGCACACAAGAACACAGCTGACAGTTCAGAGACATTAATACAAATACTCCATGAAAAAGAAAAGTCTTCTATTACCCTTCATTGATGTTTGTTCACATTGTATTTCATGCTGCACCAGAAATTAATATGTATCACTTCATTTATTTTCTGCATGTTTACATATTTCACTTCACTGATGAGCTATTACAAACAACAGGTCTAAGTAGGAAACCCTGGTGAGTTTAGAGGCACAGAATTGCACAATTAAAGCAGAAAGATAATATGTGTGTGTCATACTCACTTACTGTAATGAATGTATCAATGACAGTTTTGAGGAGGCGTTAGTGTTTCCTAAAACCAGCGCACTCCAACTATATGGACAGGAAAAATTCTTTGCTACTTTGTAGAAAACAGTATGTGCTGAAGCTAAGCTATACTGCAAGGCTAATGTTAATTGGCTTTTTAATGGCAAGATGGTTTGCAGCATACTGTAACACAAAAACTCTCTGCCTTGGTGGGATTTCTACTTCTAATCTTGATAGTTCTGGAACAGAGTCTTCGGCTTCTGCCTTTCCACCCCTACATACATACACACATACATACACACACACACACACACACACACACACACACACAAATACACAGCCTAACATCCCCAATTTCCATAATCTTTTAAAATCAAAGCCTCACGTCAAGGTAGTTCAATACCTGCAGAGAGAACTCTGAATGACGTTTAAGTCAACCTTGGAAATAGCCAGTCATTTCTTTGCTTAGAATGAATACCAGGCATGTCAATTTCACTTATTTTTAAGTAAAAATGCAGGCAATGGAAAGAGAAAAGGTTGATAATGGTTTTTCTTTTTTGCTGTTATTGCTGTTTCTTTTTTGGAGATTGTTTTGAGTTTTGGTTGTGTGTGATTTATTTATAACCTGATATATGGAGGCTAAAGTCTCCAACACCTAATACTTTGAGTTGATAAAATCCTGCTGACCCCTGATAGCACAGAAAATTCTACATCCTGAGAAGTCAATTTCTTGAACTGTTGAAGAAACTGACATTTTATTAATTCCTAATAATTAACTGTTTCCAAATACTAGTCTTAGTTACCCAAAAGAACTGTCAATTCTTTGAGCATAGGGCAAAATCTTATTTATTCATAGGAGAGACAGAGAAGGTAATAATTACAATATAATGTGATAGAACCTATAGCATACTGATAAAAAAGAGTCCAAAACAACTGTGCAGAGGGCTGCCTGGCAAGAACTGAGACCCTATATCAATGGATGCAGCCAGCTCATGTTGATCCCTAGGGAGGATGCTGAAGCAATAAGTAGCCGGATTTTAGTTTCTTTCTCCTCTCTCATGCCCTACTTGTGCTTACCAAGTGGCGGCTCAACCAGAAGCTGGAAAGCAAGAAAGCATTTGTGGTAGTCCATGCAGATCCACCTTCCAGAGCACAAAGCAGGTGCTTAAGGGTGGAAAGTAGACCTTGAAATATAAATGAATAATAGCCAACACAGACAGAGACTTGAGGGTGTAAGTTTAGTTTTGCACATAACAAGTGGCATGTGTTCACAGGATATTCCGATGGGGACAGAAATCCAGGATCTGGAGTTCAGGAGGAAGATCTGTGCTAAGCAAATGGATTTAGACCTATTAAACTACAGGTAGTTGAAACAGTGAGAGTAGATGTAATAACTAATGAAGGGTGAAAAAAAAAAAAGAGCCAAAGGAAGAATCCTGAATAAACTCCAACAAGGAAACAGTGCACAAATGATATAAAAGGCAGCACTGACTAGGTGAAAACAGAAACAGAGGATCCAATTATCATGAAGTACTGGGAAGAAATGGTCAGAAGGGGTAAATGCAGTGCAGAGTTCACACAAAATAAGGATTGAAAAATGCTCATTCAATTTAACAGTGAGATCACCAGTAATCTCAGTGAAAACAGTTTGACTGGAGAAGTGGGGATATAAGCCTACTGCAGTAGAAGAAACCTAGTGTCTTGGTGAGCCATAGAAATTAGAGCCTAAAGCTCACTGCACCAATGGGAGGTGCAATCCCAAGGCAGCAAGACTGAGAAAAAAAGAATACGAAGCAGGCAAGAAAGAAAGCAAATATAAAGAGGTGCATTGTGAACAGTCTACAGATTTTTGAGAAATCCAGCCAGCTGCCTGGTGTCTGGATAAGCCATATGGAACCACCCACAGTGTGGAACAATCCAACAGAGGGGGAATAAAAGAGGAATTTACCTGCTGGATCTCCTCCTACCCAGCCCTCCATCTCCTGCCTCCCAGTTGTGCTACACAGCCCTTCAGGGCAGTCAATGCCACACAGCTCTGCATCTGAGTCCTAAGTGGTGGAAGAACCCAGAGCCTTTGTGGATCCAGTCAGCTCAGATCTTGACACTGGAACAGCTGTGACTCTTTCCTGGGAAAGTGTGATCATGGCCAAGCCAGTGCCCAGTCCTTGTCCTGGGGGATTCCCAACAGACAATAGGTGAGGAGACAGCTTTGCATATGGGAGTTCTCCACTGAACAAGCAGCCAAGCACCTAGGAGGCAGCAGGGGCCAAACAAATCTGGAGAGGTACATAAGGTGAATGGAATACAGGTAGTACGTGAAATCTGACAGGGCAGACAGCTGCTTCAGGAAAAGTGAGAAGAGAAGGGTAAAAGGTAAAGAGGACTCCAGGAAAGGAGTATGACATAGTGGGAAAAGCACAGAGTAGAGCCAGATTGCTTGAGTTTAAATCCTTGCTCAACCTCTCACTACCTGTGTGATCTTGAACAATTCATTTGACCTTTCTGTGTGCCTCAGTGTCTTTTTCCATAAAATGTAGAAATAATATCCAGTCCGTAAGGTTGTTATGAGTTACGATATATAAAACATTTAGAACTGTGTGTGTGTGTGTGTGTCCAGCACATACTGGGCATTATTTTAATGTTTGATAAGGATCAAAGGAAGATTCTTTTGTTTCACAGACACTTGAACATCTTTTCATGCTGAGGGAAAAAAGAGAATTTTAAGGAAACTGAACATACAGGACAGATAAGGAATTACTGATGGAGACAGCTATCAGAAAGGATAGAGTTTCTTGGTTAAGTAAAGGGATTAGTGCATAATAGGCACTTACTGATTATATGCTTGTTGACTGATTAGAAGTAAATATTAGATCAAATAAAGTAATCACATATGATTTACATAAGCAGTATTTGTAGTATTTACTAGTCTAACTTTTTAAATGTTACATAATAATGGAATTCCCTGTAGCCGTACACATAAAGGCCTGGAATAAATACTGTTTAATGAAAGAAGAATTGAAGTAATGATTGAATGAAAGTTAATATTTACTGCTCTGCCCATTCAGTTACTACCTTTTCCAGCCCAATCTGTCCTATAGGACCTTATGTCTTAAATTAATACAAAGCAAGGGAGGCAGAATATTCTGTGAGCTCAGACTCATCAGCCACTGGAGCCTGGAATTAATTTTATAGTATCTGATGAGCCTGCATTACACACTAAGCACTCACAAATCTATCATATTATATACAGCCTTTTGCTGGGGCTGCCATGTTTCCTAGTCTGTGTGCCTAGGCATCTGCCTTAAGTTCCCTGTTCAGAGCTCCAATTACCTTCCAGAATTAAAGTTCAGCCCTAACCTTCAGCCCATGTATTTGAATCTTTGGTTTCCTTTCTATCTTCTGTCAGAGTAGGAAAGGCTGGACTCTGTCCCTTGACTCTATCCAGTGCCTTGGTTCCCTCTCCCAATGACTGACAAGGCCAAAACATGATGCTACTCCCAAATCAGCTGAGCATGGCCATTACCTTAATTTCTTTCCAGCTGGATAATGGATGACACCAACCTCCACCATCTCAGGTTCACCAGGTTTCTTTGGAAATTGTACTAGACTGTTGTTTCCTCTCTCAAAAGCCAGAACTAAAATTGGATCATTTCTCCCAGCCCTTGATCTTTGCAGCTTCCTCTCCTAGCTTTCTTTTCTTCCTTACTCGCCTATTTTTACAGTGGAGATTCCAACATACCTGATGATCAAGCCCACTGCAGGTAAAGCATGCCCACTCAAAGCATGATTTTGTGCTTTTCTCAAAGACAATGTGAAAATGTTAATTCGTCAACTCGTTCTTGTATACTTGCGTGTAGAAGTACTTAGTGTTTATGATCCTAAAAGGCACACAATGTAAAATTGTATATTAGCTTCAATGGGCTACATTGAACAATTCAATGGGCAACATTTTTAACACTCCACAATTTTTCCTCTAATATCAAGCTGAACACCAACCAAGTTCTCAAGTTCTTTCTGTGGACAGCCTTCTGTTTCCAGAGGCAGTTTAATATATTGGAAAGTACAAGGGCTTTGTAGTCAAACAGCCATGGGTTCAAATCCTATTTGTGAAGACTACTTTGTGTTACCTGGGGCAAGTTACTTGGTCTCTCTGAGCCTCACTTTCTTCACTGTAGAAACAGGGTTGATAAATACCTGCCACAGAGGGTTGTTTGAGGGATAAATGAGATCACAGATCAAAAGCACTCGGTCCAGTGCCTGCACTCAGGGAAAGGTAATTCCCTCCCTTTTCTTTCCTTCCTCCTAATATGAACTAAAGATCAAACAGACTTCAGTATTACTCACACTCAGTTCTATTCCTGAAGACATCCTACAATTTTTATAAGCCACCCCAATATCAGAAATATGACTATCAAAACTTAATTGTCTGAGTTTTCTCCATGTGTAGACTAAGCAAATTCAAGCAACTCCATAAATTGGAAGCATTTTAAGGCATTTTTAAACAGAAGTTTATTTATTTACTTATTCTGCAGCCTCTGGTCATTTTGAGTGTGCAATCAGCCTTATCGTTATGGCAGAGTTTTGCAGCTGTGAATACAAGGCATATATATATATATATATATATATATATATATGTAAGGTCCCTTTAAAACTGAGGGGTTTTATATTCGCTTTCTCCTGTATTGGGTATGTTTAATCACTTCAACCAAAAACCTAAAACCTGAAAAATTTTTCTTGAATGCATCTAATGGTCAGGACCTTCTCTTACTACCAAAAAAATCATATGCATTTCTTTACATGATCATGGAACAAATGGATGTGTCCTGTACCTAGGAAACAGTGCATGAATCGATCCTCTTTGTGCATCAAGACAAACTACAGATCACTGTGTTTCCAGTGATGGTCTCAGATATCTCTTTATTAAATCTTGTGTCATCCAGGCTATCAAATTCATGATTCTATCTCCTAAGTTTCACATTTGCTTTGGCCCATGTGGAAATTTGGTCCCAAAATTCTTTGAGATGCTACTTATTGATAAATGCAGTCTATATCCCTTTGGGCTCTTGTAACTATTTGAACAGGGCATGATGTAAATGACTGGCAGCTTTCATTTCTCAATTATTTTGGAACATTTGCTCTTGAAACCCAGCCACCATTCTGTGAGGAAGCCCAAGGTGTCTCATAAGATGTCAAGATGCAGAGGAACCAAAAGGCAGAATCAACTTGCCAGCCATGTAAACAAACCATCTTAGAAGCAGGTCTCTATCCTCATCTGAGCTTCCCCAGCTGTCCCTGCAGAGCCCTGCCAAAATTTTAGATTCATGCACACAATAAATGATTACTGTTCTTTTACAACACTAAGTTTTGGAGTCCTTTGTTATATTAGAATAGATAACTGGAACAATCCCCAGAAGTTAGACTTTCCATTGAGAGGAGTTTAGATAATATTTGGAATGTAATCAATGGGCTATAATCATTTATCTTTAGAAGGGAAATGCCTTAAATTGTCTACATAGTTTCTATCTCTTCACTTCTCCCCTCTGCCATTAACTCTCTGATTTCCTCTACTACCTTTCCCTTTTAATCTTACATTCTTGATATAGTGGTCTCTTCATAGCTCCTCATATATACAAAACATGCACCCAACTCAAGAACTTTGCATGACTGTCCCTCTAAATCCTCTTCGCCCAGATACCTTCTCAGATCATTTCCTTCAAATCTCAGCTCAAATGTATCTCAATGAG
This sequence comes from Globicephala melas, assembly GCF_963455315.2. Classification (NCBI taxonomy): domain Eukaryota; kingdom Metazoa; phylum Chordata; class Mammalia; order Artiodactyla; family Delphinidae; genus Globicephala; species Globicephala melas. Next base: position 67,924,340 of record NC_083320.1, on the reverse strand, counting down.
AACTACACTATTTAAATTGCAAATTCACTTCTACCAGAGGACTCATTATCTCTTCTATCCTGCTATAATTTTCTTCATAACATTCATTAACTTACTTATTATTTATTTCTCCATCAGTAGAATGTAAGATCAAAAAGGACAGGGATTTTTTTTTAACATCTTTATTGGAGTATAATTGCTTTACAATGGTGTGTTAGTTTCTGCTGTATAAGAAAGTGAATCAGCTATATGTATACAAATATCCCCATATCCCCTCCCTCTTGCACCTCCCTCCCACCCTCCCTATCCCACCCCTCTAGGTGGTCACAAAGCACCAAGCTGATCTCAGGACATGGATTTTTGAGTTTGGATTTTGGGGTTTTTTTCCTTTTTAGTTCACCAGTGTATTCCCAACAACATGGTATTTGGTGTTCAATAAATATTTAATGATTGGGACTTCCCTGGTGACACAGTGGTTAAGAATTCACCTGCCAATGCAGGGGACACAGGTTCGATCCCTGGTCCAGAAAGGTCCCACATGCCTCGAAGCAACTAAGCCCATGCGCCACAACCACTGAAGCCCACACGCCTAGAGCCCATGCTCTGCAACAAGAGAAGCCACCGCAACAAGCAGCCCGCGCACCGCAAGGAAGAGTAGCCCCCGCTCGCCGCAACTAGAGAAAGCCCATGCACAGCAACAAAGACCCAATGCAGTCAAAAATAAATTAATAATTAATTTTTAAAAACTCTATGGAGCTAAAACATAATTTAAAAGAAAATATTTAATGAATGAATAGGGAATACACAGAGATCAGCTACTGCTAAATGATAAATGTAGCAATCAGCTCTTGGTAAGGAGTATAATATGCATTATCTTTCTAGGTGAGAGATGAAATAATCAGAGCTCAGTGGGGAAGGATGGGTGGAAAGAAACACAAAAAATAGCAGATCCTAAGTTTGATGGAGGTATCTAGAGGTGTGCAGCCTGGCGGCCAACCCATAGAGTCACCACAGTACAAAATAATTCCTGCCTGCAGTAAAAGGCACAGAACTTTACTGGAGTGTGAGATAGAGGAGACTATGCCTGTATAGAAGTGGGTAATGAGGCTGTTGTGATGCTGAGTCCCTAACGCATTCTGAGAAACCTCCACAATTTGTCAATTTAGAACGTGACATAGTTGGAATTAATCAGTATGTATTCTTTGGTGTCTGGCTTCACTCACTCAGCATCATTTTCCATGTCATTCATGTTGTTATAGGTACCTATAGTTCGCTCACTTTTCATGGCTTGGTATTTCATCACATTATTATATCATAATTTATTTATTCTTCCATTAATAAACACTTGCATTATTTCAAGTTTTGCTCTTTCATAAACACCACTGCTAAGAACATTCCTGTACATGTATCCTGGTACACATAAGCTTTTGGTACTTCAGGGAAGGTACCAGAAGCACAACAGTTGGGTCACAGGAATGAAGATCATCAAGTTCACTGATAATATCAACTTCTTCCAAAATGGTTGCACCAATTTTTTATCACCATCAGCAGTGTATGGGAGTTTTTGTTGCTCCATATACTCATGAACCCTTGTTTGGAGTTGATTTTTTTAAGTATTTTTTTCTTCTCCCTCCCTCCCTTTCTCCCTCTCTTTCTTTTTTGGTTTTTGAAGAGCACTTTTACATTCTTTTGTAGTAGAATTTATAAAGCTTTTCCTCTGTGGTTACTGTTTTCGTGTCTTACATAAGAAACCCTTACCTACCCACAAATGAAGAAGATCTTATATGGTCTCCTAAAACCTTTTTTTGGTTTTACCTTTCACATTTTGGTCTCTAATCCATGCTAATTAATGTCTGAGTATGAGTCCAAGATCTAATTTCATTTTTTTCCAAATAGATACCCAATTGTTTCAGCTCCATTTTACGTACAGTTTTTCTCAACTGTTCTGCCACGTCACCTTTATCATAAGTCAAAGGTCCATTTATAAGTCATTTCTGAATTCTGTTCCGCTCTTAGAATTGTGAAATCCAATGATATATCTAACCCTGCAATAAAACGCATTGTCTTAATTCCTATAGCTTTATAGTAAGTCCTGACATTTAATAGACTATATACTCTTATCCAAGATCAGCTACTTAAGGGCCCACTGAAACATAAAGGTGCGGGGCTTCTTGTTCAAAAGTTATTAAGAACTTGAAGATGATGACAGCAGAGTGTTAAAAGCATAAGGCCCTTCTAAATGCAGGACTCTGGGCAACTGCACAGGTCACGTGCCCATGAAACCGGTACAGCTTAAATGTCAGCGCTCATGAATAAAGTTTTATTGGAACCAAGCCCTGACCATTCCTTAATATATCATCCATGGCCTCATTTGTGTCACAATAGCAGAGCTAAGTAGTTGCAAAGAAGTCTGTGTGACCCACAAGTCTAAAATATTTACTATCTGGCCCTTTAAGAAAAGTTTGCCAACCCCAGCTTAAAATTTCAAATATAGCTTTAGAGGAATAGGGAAGAATTTATGGAGGAAGTAGAAGTTGGGTTGTGCCCTGAATGATAAGCAGTATCTGATATGTTAAGATTGAGGGAAAATACCTCTTAGACATGGAGAAAGCATGAAAAATTTGTAGTATCAGGAATAAATGTACTGAAATCAGTCCAGTGAGGAGAATGACCTACTAACACAGAGTATGCACTTTGGGAAATACTAGAGGATAAGACTGTAGAATGAGGATGCATCCAGAAAACTCTGGAAAATAGGGTCTAATTTTTAAAGAACTTTTCCAAGAGCAAGCAGACCACATTTAAGGATATTTTATTGTAAGACATTTATATAAGACATAATTTTTGTCTTGAAAGATAAACTGAGACATGGTAAAAACTGAGGATGGAATGAAATCTTAGTACCCCTATTCCACATTATAAATCACAATTTTGGCTTAGATTTTGGTTTTCATTAGTGTTACCTGGCATCTAAGATACAGTCAGCCCTCTGTATCCATGGGTTTTGCATCCACAGATTCAACAACTACGGATAGGAAGGCTGACTGCATTCATTGTACTACACCACTTTACATAAGGGACGTGAGCAGCCCTGAATTTTGGTATCCACGGGGGCTCCTGGAACCAATCCCCTGTAGATACCAAGGGAAAACTGTAATCTCAAACACACACATACACACATTTCTATATAACCTATCATATGACTCTCCCTATTCATATTCATCAGTATGAACCCAGAATAACTACTTAACATTTTCCTTACCTCAGGTCAAGTGCCCCTAAATGAAACAGCTACCCCTACCCATGAGTCTTCTTATATGGCCCCTTTTGAAGGTCTTAAGCTACCACTGCTTACCTCTCAACTATAGGCAGGCAGAAGGATAGTGATCACATGTCAACTTTATTGGACAGTTTGCCTGTACTCCTCACAGGGTTTGAGGTCCTCTGACACAAACTAAGCCACTCTATTCTGTTTATCGACACACTGGCTCAGGCAGGATGCTACTGTTATTCTGTACCAAAGCAGTCCAAAGACCAAACCATAAAGTAGGAAAACCTGTATTTGGCACTATCTCAGCATCCTTTATGCTTGCTCTCTCATAATGTGACAACTAGGCTTTTCTCAGCACTCACAGTCTAGATTCTCTGCCTAGTAAAATAAATTTATTTTTTATCTTCTTCCCACCTATATCAGTCTCCTCTAAGATGTTAATGACTGATGGCAAATTAATGTGTTAGGTACTGGGGGGAAATCTAAATTTTAACAGGGGATTTCTAAAAGAGCATTGATTTAAAATTTAAAAAAAGAACAAATAAACTTTAATAGGAAATTTCACACAATGCAGTTGAAATGATACTTGCAAGCAGAGTTCTTTCTATCAGTCTTCAAAAAAAAAAATCAGGCCATGTACCAACTGTCATCCCCTCTTACTTTATATAACAGCCTACCTAGCAGTCAACGTTCATTGTCTATCTAGAAGTACAGCTATTGCCTAAGGAACCCCTCTGGAGCTTAGGGGCTTTGAGGCTGAGTGGGCTCCTGAGACCAATCTGGAAGTCACACTACTTAGGCTATTGAAGTAACCCTCCATGTGCTATAATATACTGTTCACTCAAAAAGGAATATTTATAGGGTTTGTAGAAACCTCTAGGCTCCATAAAATAATAGATTTGCATGCAGTACCCAGTTCAAACTAAATTCTCTCACACTTCACAGGAGAAATTCACTTGCTGAAAATCATTTATTTGGCTTAGGAGTTTAATTATTCATTTGGTTCTGAGCTGCACAAGGAAAGCAGCAAAGGCTCAGCTGAGCAAGACAGACTCTGAACAAGGAAAGAGCCCACACAACTGTTTCTAGGTCTTTTCATAAGACCGAATGCCAGCAAAGAACCTGCTGTAATTCATGGTGTGGGGCCCATGTGAAAGACTGAAGATCTCGCTAGTATTTTATCATGAATAGCTGTTGTCCATGAATTCAAATTCTTGAAACAGGAGGGAGAAGAGAAGGAGGAACTTTTTTTTTTCCATTGTGCTAGGTGCTTTAAAAAAAATCATGAAGAAGGTATAGCCACAGGTATCACCAATTTAAAGATGAGGAAACTCTAAGAGAGTTTAGAGAAGCTTAGAGAAGCTAAGACACTGGGCCAAGGACACATGACTAACTCTACCATATGTGTTTCCTGGCTTCTCTTGACTTATTGAAGGGTTCTGTTCACTTCTTTGGGCTTCTGGTTCAGGCTGCCAAATAGTAATGCTTTGGAATGCTTAGCTGAGTAGCAGTTGATAGACATCATAGAATCAGCTCAAACATACAAAAGAGGAAAATAAAATCATGTATTATGATGTTAGTTATTAATCTAAGCAGTCTCTCTAAAATAAGACCTGCCATTTCCATAAACTGATCTCAAGCTCTAATATCCACATACCATTTTTAAAAATAAAGTTAACTACCATTAAAGTAGATATTGGGGACTTCCAGGTGCCAGATAGCATACTTTGTCTTTAATCTTTCCAACAACAAATTAGGGAGCCCCATTTTACAGATGAGTAAACTGGCCAAATTACCTGCCTACTAGTAAATGGGAATTTGTATCTAGGTCTCTCTGTCTCCTTTGCCCAGTATTTACCACTGCACCAAGCCCTAGGGTATAATATTGCACCATCTTTATTTCAAAGTCCATGGAAGTTTAGAAGTTAAATACTAGCAGATATTTACCCACAACAGGGTGAGTCAAACATCTCTGTGCACCCATTCTATGTCATTATCAGTGGAAATGCACATGTTTAACTTTTCCTGTATATCCAAATGTGCAACCACCCTCATCAGTGAACACCCGAAACTTCAGCCTGTCTAGATGCCCACCAGCAGTCCAAAGACTTGCACCTAAAAATGATTCTGCTAGTGTCCTGGAATTATAAGACCCAGTTCCTGATATCTGCTCCCTCATCTTAACTCTTGAATCCTGAGTCCTTTCTGCATTAACCTTAGCAAGGTGTCTTGAGGCTGAAAGGGTCATTCTATCAGGGCTCTTTAATCCAATGGGACAAATAACAGATGTATCCCTTTAAATAGCATCTATATGCTGATGACTCTCACATTTACACTTCAACTTTAGCCCTATCCTGAGTTCCAGATTTATAATATTAACCGCCTCCACAATATCTCCACTTGGACATGCACTAGGCATCTCGACATAATATGGCCAATACAGAACTTTGATTCCATACAAGGTCTCCATCTAAATACATTTTCAAGCCCTTTCCAGTCCTTCCATAGTTCAATAAATGGAGACTAGAGAAGTACCACTCTCCACTAGCTGATCAGGTCAAAAATCTAGAAGCCATTCTTGATTTCTTTCTTTTCCTACCATCCCATATCCAATCCATCGATATGTCCTATTGTACCTACCACTTCTTATCAACACTGCTCCTAAAACTAAATTCCAAGCCATCATCATCAACAGCCTGAACTACAGAACTGTTCCTAATGGGTCCCTCTAACTCCACCCTTGTACCCTACAACTCATTCCCTACACAGCACTTTGTAAAATATAAAGCAAATTATGTTACTCCCATGCTTAAATACCTCTCATGGATTTCCATTATGTATACAATAAAACAGAAACATGTGACACTGTCTATGAGGTCATAAGTGATCTTGGTCCCACTCACTTCTCCAACCTTATCTCCCTATAATTTCCACATTCTTTTGCTCTCTTGAAAAGTCCAAATGTGTTCTTCTCTCAGTGCCTTCTTACATGCCATTCCCCTGTTCGAAGCACCTGCCCTCCTTAAAGAGACCTTCTCTTGCTTCCTCAGGTAAAGCACCCCTTCACCTCTGTCGCTCCCCACCACTTTACCCTGTTTTATCTGACTGAAAGCACTTATTAGTAAACAGACTTAGCTTCTTTTTTCATTGATGTGTTTATCTATCTTCCCCATCGCCCCTATTAGAATATATGTTCCTTGAGAACAGGGGCGACGTGACTCTTGTTCTCTGCTGGATTTCCTGTGCCTAGAACACTGTCTGGCACATGGAAGGCACTCAGCAGGTAACTGTTTACTGACTCCTGGACGGCTCATTCCAGAAAAAGAGATATCAGACTCTAATCTAGAGAAACACTGGGAGAAGGAATGCAAAGAAGAGAGGCTGCTACTTGCCTAGACTTCAAGTGAAGAATGTATGCTTCAGGTTCCACTGGTATCAAAGGTCAGGATTCTTTCTCACAACTAGCACAAATAGAGTAAGAGTCAGTGACTGCTCTATTTTCCCAAGTAATAGTTCCTAAGAAGTATCAGCCCAGATAATCAATTTATTGAGTAGTCTCTCTAGATTTTGATAGAATTAGGCCTCTGTCACCATTTCATGGGAGAGAAGTCCTCTCAGAAGAAGTAATCTTAATTATGAAGCCATATCCAGTCCCACTAAAGATGTCTAATGAGTTCCTAGGATTGCTGCCTGGGTCAGCAACCACTGTTCCTGAATGCCAAGTGAATTCTCTGACTCCTGAAACTTGTGGGTGAGATATCGGAGATTACCCTAAACAACCCACTAGAATATGAAGCAGTCCTTAGGTCTTTCATGGTCATTCCTGCAAGCAGCTACCACCAGTGTAAGACATGGCTCCTGAAGACACTCACCGCCCTAGCATCTCTGCTAGATGCTCCACACCTGCCTGTGAGGATCCCAGAGGAACACAGTAACCATGGTGGCTTCCCTGCTGAGGGTCAGGCAAGTGGTACAAAACCTGTAATTGAAGAAACTATTCCATTTCTGCAGAATTAGAGACAGTTTTACCTCTAATCTACTTTCATACATTATTTTGTTAATTATATGATTTATGGTTTTCAGTGGAAAGCAGAACAGAATTGTTGGAAAAGCAGTTGGGTATCTGACAACTGTGTGATCTTGGTCAAGTCATCCAACCCCCTCATACCTCAGTTCTGTAACAAGCTCTGCTTCTTGTTTATAGTGACACTAAATGCTAGTCCCAGCTTTGCCTGAACGATGGGCCTCGCGTGCTCCATAAGTACTAATTTGATGATGATTATCACCTCCCAGCCAAAAGTCTTGGTTTCTGTTACTGTGAAGTTATTAATATTTGGTACCAGATGGTATTTTCAAAATAACTTGGATAAATTGCTATTGAAATGCTAATGACTGTCAAGTTTATTCTAAAGGACCAATTCATAACACCGTAACTCAGGGTAAAACCAGAAGACAGCTGAAGCACGCTGAGGGAAGTGAACAAGAACAAAAATCTCACAGCCTAACATATAAGCAACTGAGCAGCTTAACTGTTACCATTTATATACAAGAAAGTACAATGAGGATTTTAACAATACATACACACACACACACACACACACACACACACACCCCTATATTTTTTTGGCCATGCCACATGGCTTGTGGCATTTTAGTTCCCCAACCAGGGATCAAACCCAGGTCCTTGGCAGTGAGAGTGCGGAGCCCTAACCACTGGACCACCAGGGAATTCCCCCAATAAGACATATTTTTTAAAATACCAGTTCCTGATTATTAATTTTAAAAGTGAATATTTCTGTGGGAAAAAAACTACTATTAATGAAAATATTGTAATATAGTACCACTTCAAGTTTGGTCCTCAGACCACCACATCAGCATCATCTGAGAGCTTGTTAAAAATGCAAATTTGGGGTCCCCAATTCAGACCTTCTTAATCAAAATACCTGGGTTGGCCGAGTAGTTTTAACTCTGACGAGTTCTCCAGATGATTCTTACACACACTAAAATTCCAGAAGCACTGTTAATGGACCAGCATCCTGATAACACTGGGATCTCAAACTCAAAGGCTTATGGAGGCAAAGCCAGTAATAAATGAGTGACTCAGCCCAGTTTGGACTTGTGAACTGGAAAGCTCGGTTCCCATTTAAAGGAAAAAGCTGACATGCATCTTTGGCTGATGTTATCTGGAAATGTGAGTCCATCACTGTCAAATTTTCCAATATTTCAAGGGAGGCCACACATCTAAAATTTCAAGTAAAAACTGTGCATTCTGGGGCTTCCCTGGTGGCGCAGTGGTTGAGAGTCCACCTGCCAATGCAGGGGACACGGGTTCGTGCCCCGGTCCGGGAAGATCCCACATGCCGCGGAGCTGCTGGGCCCATGAGCCATGGCCGCTGAGCCTGCGCGTCCAGAGGCTGTGCTCCGCAACGGGAGAGGCCACAACAGTGAGAGGCCCGCATACCGCAAAAAAAAAACACAAAAAAACCTGTGCATTCTGAAATGCTATCAAATAATGAAAAATTTTAAACAATACTCAGGTAAAACAAAAGCTCTGGTCACAGTGTGTGTGGGATATTTGAAGAATAGCCCAGGAGTCAGTGTGGGTATTTCATGTGAGACAAACAGGAGATGAAGCAGGGAGAAGTAGAAGATAAAACTGGAGAGATAAAGATCAGAAGGTATAAAGCCTTGAAGGCAAGAAAGGATTTGGATTTTTCTCTGATGAAATGGGAAGCCACTGGAGGGCTTTGAACAGACCTAAATGATATAATCTGATTTGTATTTAAAAGAATTTCTCTCATTACTGTTTTTTAATGGCAAAGCCAGGACACATCCAGCATCTCATTGCAATAATACCCATAGCTATACTCATGAAAAATTCAATTAGTTGGTGTTATATAGAGACCTCGGTACTAGTTCTGGACAGAAACCAGTAATACAGGGGGTTCCTGGCAACTGTCTCTCTAGTTTGTCATGAGCACCTCCAATGATGCCCTGAAATATTTGAGGCAGCCAATTCTATTTTCGGACTCCTCTAATCCTTGGAACTAAACCTGAGTCTCCTTTCCTTTTGCCTATCCACGTGTCCAATGTTGCTCTAGAATTCAGATCTAGGAAAAGTAAATCCATCTTCCATATGATAATGCTCCATTTTTCACTCAGATTCATTCAACTTTTCCAATTTAATATGGTTTCATGTTTCCTCTCAAAGTTCCTTTTAAAGTGAATGCCAAATTTCAAGGACAAATGCCCGGTGAAGTCAGGTCATCACAGCGTGAACCAGAACTTAGGACATTGTGGTTCTTGGCTCATCATGCTATTTACTCCTATAGCGTTTGTTGTTAAATCAAATTCTTAAGTATTCTTCTTTTCCAAAATCCAGAAATTGTACAGTAGATTTTTCTGATGCAAGTGTAGGATTCTACATTTATTCCAGCTACATTTAATTTTGATACAGCAATGTTGCCAGCTATAAATTCATTTTTATGTGACTGCTGCCCAAAATATTTGTATTCTTCTTAGTTTTGCAATACTACAATTCAGATAAGCATGCCATTTGTGTCTTCAAGTCATTCATATAATGTTGAATAAGACAAAGGCCACTGACAGGTTTGGGAAATCCTCTAACCTCATGAAGGCACACTACTGTCCTACAGCCATGACAGACATTAATTATCTACTATGGCAATCTTCTCTACAGAACTTGGGTCTGGTTTTAAAGTCCTAAACACAGCACTCTTGGTAGCCACTAAACAACAATATTTAGCACTTGAGATGGCAATAATTTGAAGTTCTGAGCTCAGAACAAAGCACAGTGACATGCTTCAGATTCACATCTATCATATTTGCTGTGGCATGCTATTAAACTTACTTTACATTGTGCACTGTTAAGTCTTGTCAAGTTCAAAAGTACTAAAAAATAATCAACTTTTAAAGTTTCACAAAATATGTTCTGTTTGTCTGATTGCTAAAATTTTTTAAATGGAGACTCATTAACCCTCACCTGGACCAAGTTTAAACTGATGTCATTTCCTCAGGCTGTCTCCCTCTCAAATCCATTCTCTACATCACCAGCAATTATCTACTTTGACCCATCATCCATTTCATTCAATAAACACATTCTTTGTTTATCCTGTGTGTCAGATATAGTGGTAGATTCTGGATTACAAATGCGAGAAAAACACAGCCCTATTTTCAGGGGCCTCACAACCTAGAGGGAGACAGAGACACATAAACTGTTCATTACAATGCAACATGGGATAAACCATGATTTTTTTAAATGCCCAGTGTGGTAGCAAGACCATCTAATCAAGCACAAATGAGACAGAGTTCATAAAGAGCTCCTTGGAGGTACTGAGTTTGGCCTTATGAGTGGAGTTAAATTCGGTGGACATGGGAAGACTGAAAAAAGCATAAAGACAAGATAAGGTAAGAAAACAGTAAGGACTATACTGGGCATATACCCAGGGAAAACCATAATTTACAAAGACACATGCACCCCAATGTTCACTGCAGCACTACTTACAATAGTCACGTCATGGAAGCAACCTAAATGCCCATCGACAGACGAATGAATAAAGAAAATGTGGTACATACATACAATGGAATATTACTCAGCCATAAAAATGAACGAAATTGAGTCATTTGTAGAGACATGGATGGACCCAGAGACTGTCATACAGAGTGAAGTAAGACAGAAAGAGAAAAACAAATATCGTATATTAACACATATATGTGGAATCTAGAAAACTGGTACAGGTGAACCAGTTTGCAAGGCAGAAATTGAGATACAGATGTAAAGAACAAATGTATGGACACCAAGAGGGGAAATGGGGTGGGGGTGGGTGGTGGTGGTGGGATGAACTGGGAGATTGGGATTGACATGTGTACACCAATATGTATAAAATAAATAACTAATAAGAACCTGCTGTATAATAAAAAAATAAAATTCAAAAAAAGAAAACAATAAGGACTGGTAAGACAGCCTGAAAAGTATTAAGGGATAAATTTTGATAGGCCTGGGTCAGAAATGGAAAGTCTGGATGAGTACCTTGAACTATTTCCATTAGGTTATGAGAAGCAGTTGAAAGGATTGAATCAAGGAATGACATGATCAGGTCTGAATTTCAAATGACTCACTGAAAGCAATGTTGTAAATATAACGAATAAGGCAAGACTAGAAACAAGGAAACTGACTTGAAGATCATATCAGTAGTCCAGAGAAAAGATGACTGTCTGATATAAGACAGCAGAGGTATAGGGGTAAAGAAATAGAAAGATTAGAAAAAAATATAGAAGTATATATAAACATAAAGTAATAAAACTTGAGTGATTTGATATGGAGAAGCAAACACAGAAGCATTAAGAATAGGTGTTTCTGTTTGAGCAACTTGGATGAATGGTATGGTCATCAACTGAGAAAGAGAACAGAGAAAAGAGTTAGGAACAAATTAGAGCATGTTTAATTTAAGATGTGTGGGGACATCCCAAGTGGATATGTCTTACTAATAAGACTTTTTAGTCTGAAGTGTGAGGAGAGGACAGGGCTAGAGATTATGTGGTTAGTTCTTCCCCATGGCCTTTAGGATAATGTCAGACCTAATCTGTCATTCCAAGACTCCTCTTAACTCTACATACCTACAATTACAGATACTATGCTCCTAATCACGTCAACACGTTTTATTCCACAGCCTTGCATCTTACCTCTACACTAGAACTGCTTTTCCCTTTAAACTCCTGTACACATACGTATCAGACATAGTGTGAGGTAATGGTCTAAGTTCATCTATTTTGCATATAGATATTAAATTTTCCTAGAACCATTTCTTGAAAAGATCTTAACTTTCCTATTAAATTGCAGTGTCAATATTGTTGACAATCAATGGACCATAAATGTAAAGGTTTATCTCTGACCTTTCAATTCTGTTCCACTGTCTCATTGATCTTATAGCAATACCACACTGCCTTGATTACTACAGTTTTAGAATAAGGTTAGAAATTAGATAATATATAAGGCTTCCAGCTTTGTCTTTCTTCATCAAAATTGTTTTGGCTACCCTAGGTCCTTTGAGTTTCCACATAAATTTTAGAATCAGCTTGTCAACTTCTAAAAATGACAACAAAGTTGTTCATTATATTCCCTTACAATCCTTTTAATGTCTAAGGTTGGTGAATATATTCACTCTTTCTTTTCTGATTTAGCTAATTTGGGGGGTTTTTTTTTGCTTTGTCAGTCTACCTAAAGGTTTACCAATTTTGTTGAACTCTTCAAAGAACTTTTTTTTTTTTTTCTTTTGGCCATGCCACGCAGTACCCCAGATTTCAGTTCTCCAACCACGTATTGAACCCATGCCCCCTGCAGGGGAAGCACGAAGTCAACCACACAAAGAACCAACTTTTAATTTCACTGATTTTCTCTATTTTTTTTTTTAATTGATTTCAATCTGATCTTTATTATTTTCTGTTCAATTTACTCTTCTTTTTCTATATCCTAAGGTGGAAGCTTACGTTATTGATTTAAGGCCTTTCTTATTTAACAATACAGACATTTCAAACCGTAATTTTCCTCTAAGCACTGCTTTACCTGTATTCATACACTGTGATATGCTATGTTTCCATTTTTATTCAACATGTTTTCTAAATTTTCTTCTGATTTCTTCTTTGGTCCATGGATTATTTAGAAATGGGTTGCTTACTTTCCAAATATTTAGAATTTTCCTAAAAATTCTTTTTGTTGATGATTTCTTATTTAATTTCGTTATGGTCAGAAAACATACTTTGAATGAAGTCTATCCTTTAAAATATACCAAAAAATTGGGACTTCCCTGGTGGCGCAGTGGTTAAGAACCCACCTGCCAAGGCAGGGGACACAGGTTCACGCCCTGGTCTGGGAAGATACCACATGATGCGAAACAACTAAGCCCGTGCACCACAACTACTGAGCCTGTGCTCTACAGCCCGCAAGCCACAACTACTGAGCGCATGTGCCACAACTACTGAAGCCCGCGCACCCCAACGAAGAGTAGCCCCCACTCGCTTCAACTAGATAAAGCCCACGGGCAGCAACGAAGACCCAACACAGCCAAAAAATAAAAATGAAATTTAAAAATAACAAATAAGGACTTCCCTGGTGGCACAGCGGTTGAGAGTCCGCCTGCCGATGCAGGGGACATGGGTTCATGCCCCAGTCCGGGAAGATCCCACATGCCGCAGAGCGGCTGGGCCCGTGAGCCATGGCCGCTAAGCCTGCGCGTCCGGAGCCTGTGCTCCGCAACGGGAGAGGCCACAACAGTGAGAGGCCCGCATACCACAAAAAATAATAATAATAATAAAATAACAAATAAATAAATAAAATATACTGAAAAAACTTTTATGGTCCAGTATATGGTCTATCCTGGAAAAAGTCCTGTGCGCATTTGAAAAACATATGTATTCTGCTATGCTGAATGAAGTGTTCTAAAACTGTCAGGTCAGTTAGGTTGGCAGAAGTGTTCAAGTCTTCTATATCCTTGCTGATTTTCTGTCTAGTTGCTCTACTATTTTTTGAGAGTAGCTGGAGAATTTAACACCAGGTTGAAACTTCCAACCAAAATTTTTTCTAACCATAATTTCTTTTTTCAAAGAATGGATGCATTTATAAATTTATTTATTTATTTTTGGCTGCATTGGGTCTTCATTGCTGCACATGGGCTATTCTCTAGTTGCGGCGAGCAGGGGCTACTCTGTTACAGTGCGCATGCTTTTCATCGTGGTGGCTTCTCTTGTTGGCAGAACACTGGCTCTAGGCTCACAGGCTTAGTTGCTCCACAGCATGTGGGATCTTCCCGGATCAGGGATCAAATTCACGTTCCCTCCACTGGCAAGCGGATTCTTAACCACTGGGCCACCAGGTAAGTCCTGTCCAACCATAATTTTTTAATTGTTTTATTTCTCCTTCAATTTTGTCACATTCGGCTTAATGTATTTTGGGTTTCTGTTGTTAGGTGTGTTTACATCTATAATGGTTATTTGTATATTTCTGACGTTGACCCTCTTATTATTATGAAATGTCCTTGCTTCTCATATTTCTTAAATTCTATTATTTCTGCTATTAATATAGCTACTCCATCTCTGTTACGATTATTGTTTCAAGGTATAGCTTTTCCCATCTTTTTGCTATCAACCTATTTATGTCTCTGTATCTAAAGTGAGTCTCTTACAGAGCATATAGTTGATTCTTCAATTATTATTCAGTCTGACAATCTCTTACTTTGAGTGGTATGTTTAATCTATTTCTATTTAATGTAATTACTGATATAATACAATTTATATTTGTCACTTTTTTGTTTTTTAGTAACGTCATATCTTTAGTCTTCTCTTCCTTTTCTGCCTTCTTTTGTGTTAAATATATTTTAGTGTTATGATTTTAATTCCTTTGTTAATATTTTAATCTGTTTTAAAGATATTTTCTTAGTGGTTTCTCTAGGGGTTGCAACATGCATCTTAATTTATCAAAATCTATTTTAACACTGGCTTAATCCCAGTAAAATATAGCAACGTGTTCCAGTAGAGTTCCATTTCCTCCCACCTTTTTTGTGCTATTTTTTATCACATCTAGATATGTTACAAACTAACAACAGAGTGTTACAACTATTACTTTATACAATCATATCCTTTAGAGAAATCAAAACAAGGAGAGAAAAAAAAGATATAGTTGGGTTTTTTTTTAATATTTACACATATTTTCCAGCACTATTTCTTCTGTGGATTCAAGTTACTGTCTGGTATAATTTTCTTCAGCTGAAGAATTTCTTTTAGGACCTCTAAGGTAGGTCTACTGGCAACAAATTCTCATTTTTTTTTTTCTTTCAACACTTCAAACGTCACTACACTACCTTTTTGCCTCCAGTTTTTCAGATGAGAAATCAGCTATTAATCTTACCATGTTCTCTTAGTTTTCAATATTTGATTATGATGGGTCACAAATCTCTTTGTCTTTATCCCAATTGGAATACACTGGGATTCTTGAATCTGTAATATTTTTTAACAACACATTTGAGAAGGTTGTTGGCCATTATTCTTCAGATATGTTTCCTCTATCTTTCTCTTTTTCCTCTCTTCATGGGACTCTCATTATGCATATGTTGGCATATTTGATGTTGTCCTACAGGTCTCTGAGATGCTAATCATTTTTCTTTAATCAATTTTCTATATTTTCTTCATTGGATTATTTCTATTGATCTATCCATCATCTATTGATCTATCTTCAAGTTCTCCTATTCTTTCTTCTGCCATCTTGTATCTGCTATTGATCTTACCTAGTGATCTTACCCTTCCATTACTGTACTTTTCAACTCTAGAACTTCCATTTATTTTTATGTTTCTATTTCTGTATTAAGATTTCCTATGTCATGAGTTATTATCATATTTTCCTTCAATTCTTTAAACATGATTTCCTTTAACTATTTGAAATATTTAAAATACCTGCTTTGAAATTTTTGTTAAAGATCTAGGCCCTCTTAGAGACAGTCTATTGACTTGTCGCTGTTTTGTCTAATTGTGGGTCATACTTTTCTCTGCATGGTTCTTTATTTATGTTTTTAAAAAGTAGATATTTTAGATTATATATTATAGCAACTCTTGATTTTTTTTTCCTGAGGACTGTCATTCTGAATATATTTTCTTTCATTTTTGTGTGTTTGTTTATTTTAGAATGTCAGGAATTAATCTGTGGAACCTGTTTCCCTCATAGTGTGTGGCTGCCAATGTCTCTATTCAGTATATTTTATACTAATTTTAAGTTTTAGCCTGGTGTCCAATGGGTCACCCCCATGTGTATCTGCATAGTTTAGTAGTCATCCAATAATTAGACAGAGATGTTCAAACTCCTCAAATCAATAAGTCTTCTACATTGTGTGTAGGTTAAGGATCAAGTCAAGGTAGTTTTCAAGTCAAGGAACTTGGTGTTTGACTTACCTCTGGCTCAGATTTCCACTTTACATCCCCAGTCTAGTAACTCAATCTTTTTCCTGTTGCTGTATTCCAGTTTTCCTGTCTCAAAAATCTGCCACATATTAATGTCTAAGGCCCAGTCCTGTTCTTGAACTGAAAGTCTAACCTTGTATTCATTCCTGGCTACACCCTGAACACTGGCTGCTTCATCTAGCTAACCACCTACTAGCTATGAATAATCTCTTCTGATACTGGGTTTTCTCTTTTATGCCTATCAGTTCATGGTTTGGCCTGTGTCATAAGCAACTCAGCTTCCAACCTAGGTGAATAAGGTCAATAAAGAGAGGAAATTTCAGAGACAGACCATTATCATGGTATTTCTTATGCCTGTTACAGAGTGGTGTTTTGCTCTTTACAATCACACAAGTGCTTGCGGCATTAAATTAAGTGAAATGACTACAACTGTTTCCCTTAATTATCTCCTTAATCTCATGTAAATTTTTAAATTCTCCAAATGTTAAGGAAGTTTTATAATTTCTGAGCCTATTTTTGATACACTGCTTATCAATCAGAGAAAGGCAATTTAAGAGTGGTAAAAAACTTCATATATGCACACATACACATTTACAAATTTATGTTAAGTGCTTTAAGTTATAGAAGTAAAATATCATAATTAAATAAAGAATCTCTTTCTGTTTTAGCAGTGGGTTTGGCCTTATGGCAGCAAATTATTTCATGTGTATCTCCCACAAAGATTATTCTTTCCTGGAATAATATGCATATTAATTAGTTCCTACAGCACTTGAGAGACTTCTGTTTTATTCCCACCAGTAAGGTCAGAAAATGCAGCCACCTTAGTTAGCAGCACATTTAAAAATCTTGAAGCAAGTTGTGGTCACAGAGAAGACTGGGCACCTCAAGGGAAGGGCAAAACCAAAGATAAGAATTTTTCACAGCTCTGAAATGATACCATGTGACCTAATCAACACACTGCATTTGTAGCATCCTAATCCCCATTACCCACAATTAGAATGGACAGTTCTATTCAATTAGTATGTGGCCAGGGTGGGTTTAAATTTAGTGTTGAAAATATAGGCATGCCACATTAAAATTCAAATATTCAAATAAGAAGCCTCAAGGGAATTTAGATTTTTTTTAACGACTGGTACCAAGCTATGTATAATAATATAAGAAATTTGCCTAATAGAATTTTAGACTTGAGTTATGATTTACTCTAAGGTAAAAATGCCAAAATTACCCAAATTTGCCCACAAACTGCTAATCAGCTTTTAGATTTTAGAGGTTAGGGATACCCTGAATATAGAAACCTCCATGCACAAATCAACAAAAGACTGCTTTTCCATTTTTATAATACAGAAATGACATGCTGATGTTCCCCAAAGTAATATGTCCGCACTTAATAATCTCCGATTTCTGAAAGTCTAAACTTGGCCAAGTGAACTATACATATACATAAGCTAATCTGAAACATTTTGAGTTAATCCCAAAGAGTTAAATTATGTATTTGAGTACAGTGAAATACTAAATTGCCCTAAATTTTCCTAAAATATTAAAATGTCATTATAATATAACAATAAACTCAAGGCAAATAATTCCAAAGTGTAAATAACTCTAGAGTATAGTAAAGGTTAGCAGGAAGGTAAACTCATATTTGGAGAAGCTATACAAACTGGTTTTGAATATTAAGGTATCAGTTTCTTGATCAAATCCTGTATACATACACCACTTGGGAGTGAACTAGATGATTCTTTAGCATAAAGAAAGAATACCATTATATATTACACCTGTAACCTGAAGAAAATAATACACTTCCAAAACATCATTATGTATGTTGAGAGGAATGAAGTAGCAAAGTGACCAAATGTGGCAGACATTCTTATACCATGGGTCTAGAGACCTGAGTTATACTCCTTGTTTTGCCACACTAACCTTGGGAAAGTAACTTGACTCTCTGGGTTTCAGTGTCTTCAACTGAACATGAGGTTACTAGTATCAGATGATCTAACAGAGGTTCTAAAATGGCGACCTGTTGTGTGGATCTGGCCAGTAGATATATTTGGTTTAGACTGGTGTTTTTAAACAAGAACAACATTTTTAATTAAAAGTTTTAACATAAAAATTTCCTTTTTTTCTTTTAACTCAAAAATCTGTCCCAATGCAGTGCTGAAATTACCATATGGCAACACTTAGCTTGAGCTGGGTAGTGACTGCCCTCTACAGATGCAAGCTCCCTTTAGTTGGTTTCAGTTATACTCTTCAGGTTTTTTTTTTTTTAATTATTGAGGTAAAATTGGTATAGAACATTATATCAGTTTCCTGTGTTCAACATAATAATTTGATCTTTGTACATACTACAAAGTGATCACCCCAAGTCTAGTTACCATCTGTCACCATAATAATTGTTCCCTTTCACCATTTCGCCCACCTGCCTCTACTCTTTAGTCTTGAACATGCATCTGCACTCACCCAGCCCATTTTACTCATTTACTGCATCTGCCTAGCCCTGTAGGCATTTGATATTGCGATCTCTAATTCAGTAGATCCCTTCAGGCTCTTAAGATTCTGTGATTCTTCACGTTAATAAAAATACATTAGCCTGTTATTTCCTAGAATAGTAAGCTTCTACTTAGATAAAACCAGAGAGAATGGGTAAGAGAATAGTTATGCTCTAGTGAACATACATTCAAGGAAAACTGAAGAATGGAGTATTGCTCATTTGGATAGACTTGGACTATCAAGGCAAAACATGAGCTCCCTGGGAAATGTGGACATGGGGAAAATGTCACTTACAATTTGCGCAAAAAAGGGCAAAAATAAATTTTGAAATGGAATTAAGGAAGAAAGGAATAATTTGTTTTAACAAATGCCCTTTTGAGGCCAGACACGGTACTAGTCCCATGTTACTACCTGATTTGTTAAACCTCATAGTCTATGAGCTGCTAGATATCTTCCCCATTATCAGGTTGAGAAAATTTAGGCTCATAAAGATTAAGTAACTTGCCCAAGGTCACACAACTAATAACTGTCAGAGGCAAAATTTGAATCTAACTCTAAAGCCACAGTTCTTTCCACTACAACACCAGACAAACATTTACTTCCTAGCTTGGCCTATGATCAACAGACTTGAGAGATACGGCGTGGGGGAGAATGAACCTACCTTGTTTCATTTGCAAGAATATGACTAGGTTCTGCAGTTTCATTAAAGATGCCCTTTTCCAACAAGTATAAATATATAAAACTTGGACCCTAAATCAATTAACAATTAACAACTGAAACTTGGAATACCTTCCCCTAAATTATCGTAGTATCACATAATCAGCTATATCAGTGAACCTAAATATATTAAGGTCATTCATTCACCTTCAAAAGTTTAGATGTTGCTATTTCTGAAAGTAAGGGTAAATCAAGAAGACATACCTTATGGTAATTTTAAAATATCAGGAACAATTTTGTGAACACTTACTAAGAACTTGTCTTATTTCATCCATTTCATGGATATTCATGTGAATGCCTATTCAGTCATATTCTGTTTTCACAAAATTGACAATTATGACAAAATCCTTCTTAAAGTATGCACTGGTGAAAATGTTCATAGACATAATAAAAACCTGAATACCCAGCTTCTCTGAATTTTTATAGAGTACTGGGGAAAATATATATTATAATGTGTGCCATAATTCCCTTGATCTCTCTTGAAAAAAGAGGGACTCTAATTACATATGAGATCAGAAGGAGACAAATACTATTCAAGAATTGCCTTTCAATTTTTGAAGTATGGTTGTGTTTTTTAAAGGTTCACTGTATTCCTTTATGGTCATCACTAATTGCAATGCAATCTCAGAAAAATAATTCAGCATATTTATTCAGTCATGTTTCTCTCTTACCATGTTATGCTGTTTCAGTAGTCCACGTTTCTAAAATACTCGTTGAATTAGATAATCAGCTGTACAAATACCTTACACAATGAATTTTTTCTGTATTTTAAAGATGAGTATAAGAAACGTTTATTTATAATCCAAATTTAAATCCCTTTTGCTTTAAAAACAAGGCCAAATAGCAAAGCCTCTTCTACTGTTTGTGCTCTATAACATCTCTTGATTACTCTGACAGAGTTCCAGTCACAGGTTGTGAGTCAGAAAGAGGATTTTCAATGTCCAGCAGCTAAATGTGTCAGCCATGACATTTCTGAAAGTTCTATTTTTATATACAGAGAGAAGGAAAAATCACTTCTTTGTATCTGTCCCTTGCAAAATCCTCAGTTTAACTCCAGCTTTAGATATGTACAATAGTGAATGCATTCTTAGTTAACATGACAAGCGACTGACATTTTTAAACTGGAATAATGCAAGTAATGAAAACATAATCTACGCAAGTTTGTCCCTTCTGCATTCTTATTCCCTCTTTCAGTCATAAAGCCTGTTAAAATGTAGTTGAAATAATACAAAATGCAATTCAAATCTCACTATTGTCCTAATCCTTTTTTTTCCTACTCTTATACAGCTTATCTAAAACTGTTGAAATATAACTTGCTTGAGTTATAATATTATGTGAATTAAGAATCTGTATTGTTTGGAAGCTCTTTTAATTGGTCTACAGGGAGGTTTTCTGTATATATTAAAATGATTGTATGTCTGAATTATAACCAACCTACCTTTAAAATTCCTTTGTGTTTAAAAACATATTAGAGGCAAAACATTTTAATACTTCTTGGAGTAGGCTTTATTGCTAAAATTATTGGTTTGGCAATCTTGGCATAAATGGAAATTTCTGATAGGCTGTCATATCAATGTCAGTGGAGCCCAGGAATTTCATGGCTCTGGCTGTTTTCCTTATTTTTATTTATAAATTCTGTTTCATAACAGCAATAAGATGCTTCAGGCCTTGCGGTTCTGGGGGATTATTGCACTTGTCAGGTGGTAAAAATCACTGGACCCTCTGCCTGGTGACGTGCAACACCACTAGAGGCATGTAATCACTGAGAAATGCAATTCCTAGAATTTCTTAATATTTTATAATGACATATTTAACTTTTAAAATAAATGATCTATTTTGAAGGCTGGAGGTGTCATAAGAGTATTCAACCAGCAGCTAAGGAATGGAGAAAATGTAGATCATACAGGCAGAGAGAAATGGCCAAGCAGTGACCATCTTACAGTAAATCCTGAAGGATATAAAAATCTAGAATAAAGTATATTGTATATGAAAATTGAGAAACTGGCTATGATTGGTCAACATATTTGTATATTAATATAAATTGTTTTACCATAATATTCTGTTTGTTTTCTTCCTTATAAATAAATATTAATATGTTTATATACAAAAACATGATATAGACTGCAAGGATAAATACATGAAGGTCATATGTGAAAAAATGTAATTTACTCACACTGAAGGAAAGGCTACACACTATTTCTTTCTATTAAAAATGTCCTGGGCTTCCCTGGTGGCGCAGTGGTTGAGAGTCCACCGGCCGATGCAGGGGACACGGGTTCGTGCCCGGTTCGGGAAGATCCCACATGCCGCGGAGCAGCTAGGCCCGTGAGCCATGGCCGCTGAGCCTGCGCGTGCGGAGCCTGTGCTCTACAACGGGAGAGGCCACAACAGTGAGAGGCCCGCGTACCGCTAAAAAAAAAAAAAAAAAAAGTCCTACCTGATATAATTAGCATAATACTTAGTAAAAAATCTTGAAAAGTATACTCTTGAAAAAAAGCTGCCTGATTTCTTAAATAAATGGAATGTCAAATTGACTCAAATTATATAACAGTGGATAGAGGTTTAAAATTAAAAATTAAATTTCTATTTCTAAATAACTGTTTGGAAGTAAATTCTTGTATCTTACCAATTGTTCTAAATAACAATGTAAACCAAAGGAGACCAAATTATCTTTGCAGGGAAAGAATACTAAAGTTTTTCTTGGAAAAGGGCCAGTTTTAGGTAGAGGGTGTTTATGGCCTGGGGACTTACTGTAGCAATAGAAAAAGATTAATAATTTGCACATGTTAGATTCTTGGAAGGCAGGATACAGCTGTAAAGAATTAACCCCTCTTGAGAGATGTAAAAACACAGAGCAGCTGAGAGGAGACCTATTGGGAGGGACTAAAAACTGTTCAGGCTACAGATGTCCTCAAAGTGAAGCAGAGAAAGTACTTTTGGGAACTGACATGCTTTTGTCTTTGCTTATAAATGGGCAGATAACTTAAAAAAATTTTAGACAAAAGGAGCAAATTGTGCCCAATTAAAATGTATTATTGAAATATTAAGTAAGCACTATAATGAATTGTTTAAAGAAATCACTACTACAATGCTTTTCTCAAGGATGACCTAAAATAAAAGCCACTCCATTAAAGGAAAGTATGTACATCTGTGTGATGAGGCCCTATACCTCTAACTTTCTGAAATGCTGCTTCATTGACTGACGAAGACTCATTTTTCAGAATACACAGACCTAAAATAATAAGTAATCAAATCAAAACATTTTGTCAATGAGTAAATGAGAGGTCCAAATTCCATTTTAACTGAAATTGGTGGTTGATTTTTTGCTTCATGGAAGAGAAAAGTGGCTGCTATGCTTCAATGAAAGAAGCCCAACATAACTTTTAAAAAGATCTTAAAACACAGGTTTAAAGAGTGAAGATATTACTGAAAACATTTTATAACATCTGCTTTAAGTAAATCTCATTCATCATTCCAATTTCGTTTAAGCCTGAAGCAGAGATGGAAAAAATACACACCCGACTTAATGTATAATTCAGTACCTTGGTGTTTCCTTCAAAATAATATGCCAGTGGTTCTCAAAGTGTGGTCTCGGGTCCCCTGGGCGTCCCTAAGACTCTTTCAGGGGCCTCACAAGGTCAGACTTATTTTCATAATAATACTAAGACTTTTTTTTCTTTTTCCACTTTCACTGTCTCATGAGAGTTCAAGTGGACTTTCCAGAGGCCACATGCCATATAATGACATCATCACTCTGGAGGCTAATGGAATGTGTATGCATGTGTATTCTTCTGTTTGGGGGGATTTTCTAGGTAAACTCTTTGGGGTCATCAGTAATTTTGTATAAAGTAGTCTTGAGACCAAAAAGTCTGAAAGGTATTAAAATATGGTCATCTGGCCCACCTCACAACAACATCCTTGCCTGTATCTTTGATGTTTTCAATGCTTTCTACATAGTGTTAAACACATTGCAGTTGATATTATTATGATTAAAGAGTGAACATATCTGTTATATGTACATTTAAAACTCTGTCCTTTAAAAATCAATGAAAGAAAGCTGTCATCAGCTTATAAAATATATAAAAGTAGAGCTGCTGTCCTAGGGAGAAACACAGATCTGCCTGTGGGCTGGCTCCATAGACTCCACCAGAGTTTCCTGAACTTCTACTCAGACATTATGAAAACTACCAAGTTGGATTTTCCATATGTGTATGTGTGTGTGTGTGTATATATATATATAGAGAGAGATAGAGAGAGAGAGAGAGAGAGAGAGAGAGAGAGAGAGAGAATTGTTCTACACATATAATTTTATATGATTTTAATAACAATCTGATGAGGTATACGAAATAGATAGTATCCCACAATAAATACAAAGAAATTGAGAGGCTGGGAGATGTGAAATAAACTGTCCAAGGGCACACACTAGTAAGTGGTGCGGCCAAGCCTGACACCAATGTCTTCCAATTCCACGACCACGGCCTTGTCTCTATACCATTCTAGCTCTACCTGGGATTTCAAACTGCTCATAAACTTAGGCCTAATTTTTATAACTATTATATATTTAGCTCTGTTCTTCCCTAGGAATGGAGAGAGGAGAGAAGAGCCCTCTTTACTCATTCTGAGTTTTTCTCAAGAATTGTCTTCCAAAACCCTACCTTGGCAAGCACCTCCGTGAAGATAAAATTTACTAGGGAGCTTTCTGTTAACACTGTTCCCCAAATAGAAAGAGCAAACAAGCAAATAAATACAAGAGGGAGAAGAGGAGGGGGTAATCATTTAGGAAAGGTATGTCCCAAGATGACAGTGATTCTGCTTAAATTCTCCTCCTTTTTTTTTTTTTGCCCAACCCAGTGGGCATACTGCAAGTTGAAAGAGACAGGTATAAAGAATTTAAATTCTTCATATATTGTACACATATGAGGTTTTAAAAAATAGTGTATTTTAACTGAAAAGTATGCACCTTACACCCTTATTTCGAATAAATAAATAAACACGACAGGATGAACAGCTTTCTAAGGTCAAATAGGAAAGGAAACAGCTAAACAAAGTTAAAAATTAACAAGGCAAATCTACAGTACATCTGATTTAATCACTATACTGGTTTTTTCCCCTTCATTAGGCAGTTGTTACCAGACCACCTTTCCCTTTTCTATAAATTCTTCTTCATTCCTCAATCTCCAACAATGATACCCCAACTTTTATTTGCAGCTCAGTTATGTGTTTGGTGGGGGAATAGGACTTCGACAGCAGTATGATATTTCTGAGGAACAGGTCAGTCTCCTACTGAGTTGGAATTTGCAACCTTCTTGGGGTTGCCTGGCCCAGATATTTTTTGCTAGACCAAGAACTGAACATGGTCATTATTTCAGACTTCAGAAAAACATTCACAAGCTGGTCTGATCTGTCTAAAGCTACATTAAAAGCTCCTGAATACCATTCCGATTAGCCAGTGTATTTTGAATAATTTTTCAACGAAAATAGCACCACACACAAATCAAGTAATAGAAGCATTTGTCAAGCTGTGTTAGTTAATAGTAACTAATATAAAGATCACAGAATATTCAGGGAAAATTAATCTAATGATTTAACACAATCATATGTTTAATTAACACAATAATGTTTTGCATACCAACTCATTCTACTGTCTAAAACAGCATTTTATCACACAAAACAGAATAACATTTGACTTATACAATATTCTTTATCACCACGGTGGTTTACACTATGTATCTAATGTACTGTTAAAAAATAAACTGAGGCATATTAAAAACTTTGAGCTGTTTTAAGCAAAAATGGATTCGAATCAGGCAGCATCCAGTCTAGCACATAGAAAGGAACTCCAAGGAGCTGTACAAAATGAAACACTTTTAAAGGCAGATGGGAGCAGGAACAAGGAAGTTATACTAGGCCAAAAAGCCAGTTGGTTATTGCAGGATTACTTTCCTTTAGGGATGGCAAGGGTCTATCAGGCAGATTGCCTAGCTAGTGCTCGCATGTGATTCCTGATTGACTGATTTAGGATCCCCTTTCTGGGAGAACCAAAACTGTAATTAAGTCTCAGCTTGGTGAGGTAAGGCTTGGCGTAAATGATTCCATTCTGAGCTTGTCTTGTTTGTAACAGTACGCAGGGACTTTGCCAAGTGGCTAAAATTTATTACCCCATTTTACAAATGCTAATAATAGACACAGAAGTTAAGTAATGTTCCTGGAGTCATATCCCAACCAGTGGTACTACTGAAACTGAAGAAGAGAATTCTTGCTTTCCAGTTAGGTTCTTAAGCTTCTATGTTACTTTGAAATTGTCTTACTATCGCAAATGTTTTCTATCCAAAGCATTGTTTACTGAATATCTACGATAAGCCAGGGAATTTTACATGTTATCTCATTAAATCCTCATACACCACCCTGCTATAAAATGTTTACTGGTGAGTCCACTGAAGTTCAGAGATGTTAAGTAATTTGCAGGCGACTGAATCAAGATTCTAGTTCCAAGTTCAAGAATCTACCTTTCACTACCTTGCTCCACTTGCCTCCACTACAAATCTGAAAGAAAAACATTTCTGCAAACGATCACGCGTGAATAACCCACAAAGGCTAATACATCCCAAGACGACTTAACAATAATCTCTTCTTAAGGGAAAACAATAAAATGACATTTTTTTAAAGTAAAAATAAGTTACTAGAAAAAACGAGAAGTGATTAAGAACAATTCATTTTAAAGCAGGGATCAAAATTTAGCAAATATATATAGATGCCTTAGTATGTCAGGCATTATGCTAAGTCCTAGCCTCACGGTGCTTACTTTCTAGAGTATTTTGATATAGAAATAAGGAGATATAAACAAGAGAAAGAAGAGTAAGGAAAAATTAAATACAAACACCTGCGGTCAGAGTGGGAACCAAGAACCAAATGAGTCCGGCATGAAAAACCCCTCACGCTGTTTCACGAAAATTTTCCAAATTACTTTAAGTCACAGACAATTGAAAACCTGCTGATTTTCATTAAGGAAGAATAAGATTTAGTTTCAAAAATGATTGTTTCATGTGTTTCTTTACCTGAGGGAAGCCTTCAGCCAAACAGAAACATCGCGAACGGAGCGCACGGCTTCAGAAACCCTCTGGTAGTTCCCATTCCTTTCTCTGATTGGTTCCTCCCCGGACAGGAAGTCCCGCCCCCCCTCCCCGGCGGAAAGGCTGGAGACCGAATTCAGGTGGAGACCGAACTCTGCCGGAGACTGGAGTTTGAGGTACAGCAGTTAAGAGTGGCCTAATTGTGGTTATAGCCTCCTGCTAAGTTTATGAGCTTTTTAATTTTTCAAATAACTAGTCTGGTTATGGTAACAACTTTACTACCCTGATGGTACCTGTGGAGCCTTTTTAGAGATTTAAAGGAAGAAGAAAAAGACTGCCTCCTTCCAGGCAGCCACCTTAGTGCGTGGGTCAGCCCCGTGGAGCTGGCTGGTGGCACGGGGAGGACAGGGTTTGGGGGCAGAACTCTTGTAACTAGATGGGTGAAATACCCCTATTAACTTGCTGTTGTGACAACACTATTTGGAAGGAGTTTGTTTTATATGATATTAAAGCAGTATGGCCAGACTTTAGCTGACTAGTAACAAAGTAGCTGGAGTAGCCCCAAAGTAAACACATTAGCTTTACTAAAAAAGACTGGAACATTTACCTACAAATACCCTCTTCAGTTAAACGCTTCCTGAGGAGGACACAGAGGTCTGTTTATTTTTCCAACAACAAAGCATCAGACATCTTTGCTTGGGAAAAATCTTTGAATATTTGACTACTTTAATTTTTTTTTTTTTAATTGGGGATTGAAGAAAGACTTAAGCTCAACTCAGTTACACCCCTTGTTCGCCTTTGTAATTACTGCCAAGAGAGAAACTAAGTTGCTTCTAGCTCTTAGGCTGCTTGGGGAGCAGGGCGGGCTGATGTTAGAGTCCCCTTGAGATAATGATTCTTCTGGGTCAGTCAGAAGAAACAGTCTGCAACAATGGCAATCCCCAGGGTGACACTTCTCGAGGGGGCCTAGATTCAGCTGTCAGTCACCTTCAGCCCAGAGCCATCAAATCCATTTACACAAAAGCTGGTTATCACAAACCTTTTGAAAAGCTAAGTAAAGAGGAGATTTACCCATCCTTGAATCTTCATTCTTTTTTCTTTGATTCCCTCATTTCCCCTATCTTTCCTTCCCCCCCCCCCCAGTACCTCTGGGAACTTCTGGGATTTTCCCCCTTCTTTTGTTTCACCCTAGATCTTACACTATTGTTATCTTAAAGCTTCAGCTTAAGCTTGAATATAACTCTCAAGACATACAGAAATAAATAACCATACTCTTGTATGAAAATTTTAAATTCTGATAAGTATTTTTGTCTCAAAAGGATAGGATTTTCTGGGGGTGAGAAAGGATTGTTTAATGTTATAATGTTGAGAAAAGATCTGAGTATTTTAAGTATTTCAGCATATGTTTGGCTATGCATGTACATTTGTACATCCCTTCCTATTGTATACATACCTTTTTATTTTTGTAATTTTTACACTGAAGAGACTATAATATAAAAGCTTGAATCAGTTTGCAACTGAAATGATCCTCAACAACCTATACAAATATGAAAAATTATTTCATTGTGTAAATATAACTGAATTTCAATTATAACAGTTCTTTCTGTGAATTCTATAACTTTGTAATTATAAGGAACTGATTTCCTTTCACTAAGAAAAGGAGACATTCTGGTCATGCTCTAGAAATTCTGATTTTCTCTGTGTAATGGTATTATTATGAACATTTAATTTAACAAATTGAAAGAGTCTTAATTAGTGAAAAGTATAAATAAAATACTACATTAAAATGTAAGTTTATTTCGTTGATGTATGATTGCTAGAATTAGACTAACAAACTATTGCCTAGTATAATGCCTTAAGGGAGCATTTGTAATCGTAATTAGTTTGTCAGTTATAAGAAATTTTAGTGTCACGACTGTGGATAGAAGCCACATAGCAAATAGCCTAGGCTTGGTAGAGATATGAGGCCTGGTAAGAAGATCAGGCCAAGGAAAATCCATACTTAGAGCCAAAAGACACTTTATAAAGAACAAGATAGGACTTCCCTGGTGGCGCAGTGGTTGAGAGTACGCCTGCCGATGCAGGGGACACGGGTTTGTGCGTGCCCCGATCCGGGAAGATCCCACATGCCGCGGAGCGGGTGGCCCCGTGAGCCATGGCCGCTGAGCCTGCGCGTCCAGAGCCTGTGCTCCGCAAAGGGAGAAGCCACAACAGTGAGAGGCCCGCGTTCCGCAAAAAAAAAAAAAAAGAAAAAAAAAGAACAAGATAGTTCACATGCAGTGGCAAGCTATGTCACTAAGGCCAGTACTAACTACTATTCCAGTTGCATATGATATAGCCCAAGCTAGTTCAGCCTTGATCTCCTAGTTACTACCAAAAGGGTACCAAATATTCCACTGAAAAATAATTGGGTGTTTCATTTATTCATTCAACATATTTCTTGAGCATTTACTACTACTTGCCAAGATATAATAGTGAAAGGATCTTAAGTAACTTACCATGTAGTGGAAGGAACCAGAACTAAGTGGGTTTTTGAGGATGATCAAAAATAAACTGTTGTCAAGTGAACATTGAAGTCTTACTTGTAAAATTAATTTGCCCATTCAGACTATATAACAATGTTCACTGTGTCCTAGGAACATTGTTAGAATTTAAGGACATAAAAATCAATAAAATAGGGACTGTATCCCAAGATAGGGTCCTACTTCACTAACTTAGTATAGGCGACTGTTATCTCTTCAGGAACCCAGGCCTGCATGGTTTGGATCTTGCTGATCTCTTAGACCTCTTTTTAGGTGCTCCATTTCCCTCACATCACATTCTAAACACATATGAGTTTTGGGGGTTTTGTTATTTGCTCTCTGCTATTGAAACATGTCATCTCTTTTTCTCTTCAGGGCCTTTGGGATGATTGTGGTTCAAGTTTATAAAATTTTATTATATAGTTCACCTCTGTACTTACTATGAGGAAAGTAGAGGTATTAGCTTTTATGGGTGGATGTTACCTCTAGTGGGAAATTTTGATCTCTTAATCCACTGGCTTCTGATAACATTGTATATTAAATGCATGAAATAAACTCTTCATACTGTCACTCATCTGTTTGATAGGTTTTACTAGTTGACTTTTTCCTGTGCCAGTATCATTACCACAATTGTGTACCTCAGTACAGATTATACAATTGTGAAACATTACTTTGTTGTCTAAATATTATTGAAATTCAAATATAACAGTTCTTTCTGTGAGTGCTGTAACTTTGTAATTAGAAGGAAGTGATTTCTTTTCACCAAGAAAAAGAGAATGGTCATGCTCTAGAAATTCTGATCATCTCTATGTAATCTCTAGATTGTATAGTGTTCATTTCCTGAGGCTGTTCTGACAAATTACCACAAATCAGGTAGCTTGAAACAACAGAAATTTATCCTCTCACAGTTCTGGAGGCTAGAAGCCTGAAATCAAGGTCAGCCATGCCCCTCTATAGGCTCTGGGGGAAAATCCGTTCCATGCCTTCCACCTAACTTTTTGTGGTTGCCTTTAATCCTTGACATTCCTTGATTTGTAGCCTTATCACTCTAATCTTTGCTTCTGTCCTGTTGCCTCCTCCTCTTTTGTCATGTGTCTCTCCTCTGTGTGTTTCTTTTAAGGACACATTATGGATTTAGGACCCACCTAGATAATCCAGATGGTCTTCTCAAGAACCTTATCTTAATTACATTTGTAGGTATCTTTTTCCAAATATAGTAACATTTAGAGTTTCTAGGAATTTGATGTGGACATATCTTTGGGACATATCCTAGAGTTTCTAGGAATTTGATGTGGACATATCATAAACATATATTTAACCCAATATGTATGGGAATTTATTCATTTGATATTTCTTATTTTTCTTATGTTTTCATTTTGAAAACAAATTACTCATGATGCCTTAATACAGTTTGAATGACTAATATATATATTCAACACTTAGCTTAAAAACTGTATTTAGGGCTTCCCTGGTGGCACAGTGGTTGAGAGTCCGCCTGCCGATGCAGGGGACACGGGTTCGTGCCCCGGTCCGGGAAGATCCCACATGCCGTGGAGCGGCTGGGCCCGTGAGCCATGGCCGCCGAGCCTGCACGTCCAGAGCCTGTGCTCCGCAACGGGAGAGGCCACAGCAGTGAGAGGCCCGCGTACCGCAAAAAAATATATATATATATATTTAATCTGTCAGATTTTATGATTAGGAATTTCTATAAAATTTTGATGACCTGGTTCTAGGACTATAAGAATTTCACTGAGGAAAATATTTGGTTCATATTGGGTATAGGAAATCATATGTCCTTTGTCGGCTCATTTTCATAATCTAAGAGGAAGAGGCCAAGGTAATGACTATCAGAATCAACCATATGGTACAATCATTTGTTTGAAGCGCATTGACAAAGAATTAATGGTTTAATAGGAGAAAAATACATTAGAGAAACATATAAATTTCAGTTAACAATAATTGGGGAAATGAGCAAGATGAGCGTCCATTATGGTTGTTTATGTATATATTTTTTAATTTCTTATACTTACGAGGTAGCCTTACTTATAAAAGATTAGAAGGACAAATGTGCTTTTTATTGTACACATATGTAAAAATCATTGATAGAGGACTTCCCTGGTGGCACAGTGATTAAGAATCCACCTGCCAATGCAGGGGACATTATGTGGTTTAATCCCTCGTCCGGGAAGATCCCACATGCTGCAGCCACTAAGCCCGTGCGCCACAACTGCTGAGCCTGTGCTCTAGAGCCTGTGTGCCACAACTGCTGAGCCCGCACGCCACAACTACTGAAGCCCACGCGCCTAGAGCCCATGTTCCACAACAAGAGGAGCCACCACAATGAGAAGCCCGCGCACCGCAACAAAGAGCAACACCCACTCACTGCAACTAGAGAAAGTCGATGTGCAGCAACAAAGACCCAACGCGGCAAAAAAAAAAAAAATTATGATAATCATTGATAGAAATAGACCCTAGTGTTTGTTAGCTGAAATACTGACAGATTACAGCTGAGCTGATTGTTTCCAAGGATTACATTTTCTCTCTTTTTTTAAATTATATTTAGCGAAGATTATCTTCTTTTGGAAACGTACTTGGAAGTTAGGAATTAGCCTGAAGAAAGAACATTAGGGAAGGAAACAATGGTTTAGAGAATGATACTTTGAGAAAAGGAAAATAACATTAGAAACAAAAATATAATGGAATTCAAAACAGCTATATTATATATGAAAAAATGTATAAAATACTAGAAAAACAGTACTTAAATGGAAAAAATTCACAATCAAATGCACTGTTTTGTTTGATTGGAAAATAAAAGACAATTTGTATTTTTAACTGAACTCTGTAGAAGGTTATGGTCATCTCAACATGAAACATAGTATCAAAGCCATGACAGTCTACAGTTTACACAGACCTTTTCGTGGATTAGCTAGGAGCTATTTGACCTAGCCAGAGAGTTTTTGTGTCTCAGATTTTCATTTTTACAATGGAAGACTATCTATCATCGTGATTTTTGTGTTGATAATGAAAATAAGTGATTGATATTTCCATCTGGTAGCAAACCAGGCACTTAGGGAGGCATATTAACTATATCACAGCAGTAGCAATTCACCAAATCAGACTTAAGTTGCTTGGAATAGTTTTTCTTTCCCTGACCTCCAACCCTCGAATATTTGAGTTATTAATTTACTGGCAAGGAATAATCAAGTCATAGCCGAACAATGTAAGGGAATTCTGGGAAATGGATTGAGTTGAGAAAGATTTTCTGTTTAACAAGGATTGCTCATTATAGATTATTCTTCAAAGGAAAAACAGATGATAGAGTTAGAAACTGATGAGATCAGAAAAGGAAAATAGAAGATTATGTATATGGTGTGTGTGTGTGGGGGGGGTGTTGAGAATCCTTGACACAGGAGTGAGCAAAAACACAGGGATATGTTGGAATCTATTTTGCACCCTCAGCTATATTATCTCAATCTATTCTTTATAATCATTTCCAACTCTGTTTTTCTCACACACCAACAGGATTTACTCAATGTCATTTCCAGAAGTAACACCTCAAGAAACATTTTCAGAAACAGTTTGTCAATTCCAGGATACTGATACTTTTAGCAGCCAGAAAAGAATTTCTGAAAATCATTTCAAAGACCAAGGTTTCTGAAAATACCATGAGCCCTTTTTTTCCCCCAAACAAATTGTATACAGTGTACACACATTAAAGAAAATTGGTAAAATGAAGCCTAGAGACTAGAAAGCATCAGTGTTTCACCATTTATGTTTGGATGTATCTGACTTTTGTCTAAAAATCTTGATTTTTCTTTCAGTTATTTTTGGAACAATTAAGCTGTATTGAGATTCTTTTGTAGATGACAAGGTTTTATTTGGAAAGCTAGAATAAAGGTTTTCTTTTACAAAAATTTATTTACTTGGCCAGTGAAATCCACTCCCTCCAAGATTTGCTTTTACTTTTTAAAATATTTATTCCTAGGTTCTTAAAAATCTAGAAAGTAAAATAAACTCCTTGTGGAATATAGTTTACATGGATTTTTTTTTTCAGTGAAAGGGTGGTACTTATTCCATTTTAAAAGAATCAAATATATTACAAATGAGGGAATCTGCTTTTTATTGAATGTATCAGTATATATAAACATGTTTATATAGGTATGTGTGTTATTGTCTTTATTCCCTTATTTCCAAGGAGAGATGTATATAATGTATAGTTTAATCATTCAGACCATAATTATAGCCCATGAGTATGGAAAAATCATGAAAAATCTGTTGGCTTAAATTGAAAGTAAAACTCAGGTCTGAGATCTTAACCATTTAAAACCTTGAAATCTCATAAATAAAGCATCGTTGAGCCTGGTCCCATCTTTCATAACAGCTCTCCAGAGAAAATCCTAAAAGCCAGGGCACTCTAAGATGAGCTGTGGATGATTCAGTAGGTGGCACAATTTTCACTGAGTCAGTACTGAACTGATGCCCCAGCATGGTATGAGGGGGCACTGCACTGCTGGAGGTGTCGTCTAATGGATGAGGGTAAAACCAAGGTCTTGACCACCAGCAGTTATTAAAAATCCCATGGCACTTTTCAAAAGAGTAAAGATGATGTTAAACCCTGTGTCCTGGCTAATTTCCAAATTGGGCAATTATATTCTGCCTACTTAAAATTTCTCTGTAATTTTAGTTGGATAATATATTCCTCATCTTCTGTCCTATGCTTTTGCTATTTCCAGTTTAGAGGTGGATGCATTTCTGTGGTGAGGGAAGTGTTGCTTCTTTGCAAGGTCTGAGATCAGGGGATGAAAGGTACAACATACATCTATCAGAACAGGTGCCATATTAGTTTGTTTCTCTTGTGATTAGGCTGACTGTAAGAAAATTGTCAAATAAGTGTCTTTAAATATAGCCTCGTCAGGTAGTCAGAGGTGCTATGCTTGCAAAGGTTTCCAAGATGGGTGTTTTAATTCTATTAAGTTGTGACTAAGAAATGAGGCTTCTCTTGAAGTGAATATATTATGTAAATAGTAACAATTTAAGCATAAAATTATAGACATTTAATAGGAATAATTAAATTTTCCAACATTTGCCTAGCAAGGCCTATCATATAGTCACCTAAAACATTAGTTACCATATCATTTTTCACTTATAATGTATTAGAATTTTGTCCAAATCAGTAGTTGCTAAGAGAGAAGGTCACTGTTGGAGAACAAATGGAAAGTATTTCTTAAAAAATAAAAATAATAAAATAATTGTTGGTTAGCATGCCCTGGATTTTGGAAAAACCTGTAGAAAACATTCCTAAGGAAAAGACCAATAGTGGCACTGTGTAAGGCCAGACCCACACTTCCTGTGTTTCCAGCTTCACACAATACTCTGGGATCAGCCCCATAGGAAAAAACGTACATTAGGAATTTAGTGTCATAGATGGTAACATTTACATTTATCTTGACTATTTAGACGCTTGGCTAGAAAATGATAAAAACTATCAACAACTCATTTTTCTCAAGCACTAAGTATTTTTCTGCAAAGGCAAAAAAGATCAATCTAATCTCTTAGCCTTCAGTACTTTCATATATTACCTTTTTTTAACAGAATCTTTCCAAGTCTTATTTTGTAACCTCAAATGTTTCTATTTCTAACAATTAATGTTAACTCTATTACAAAGACTTTTCCAACTAACTTCAAGTCATTCTGCTTTACAGATATATTAAAAACTTATCTTGTGCTTATTAATAATAGAATTAATACAGGAAAATGCTTCAAAGCAAAAGAAATATCTGGCAGCATGCAGAAATAATACTAAATACTGTAGTAAATAAACATAGTAATTCTGTTTGCATAAATGCTGTGACTGCCTAATAAAGAAATCACTTGAAAAGGAAATACCATCTTTAGAATTTGAACTTGCCTTCAGCAGAAAATATTATAATGTTTTTAGCCTAGCTTTGACAACTACAACAGACGGTACTGAGTAACAGTAAGAGTTCACTTTGTAACAGGAAAAGTAGTCACTCTGATCACTTTGTCTTTTTAGTATGCAGCCCAGAGGATTCAGAAAAAGATTACATTTACCATAATTAACATATATGTAAATGGAGATCATGGCTATGAATGATAAATTTTCATAGCAATTTAAATCTTGTACAAATTAATCAACCATACAGACACTTGATTAATGAAAGGCAGTGTCACTTTAAAATGCAACATGTTAATATATATTACTGTTATCACAGATCAAAGAATCTTTAAATGTAAACCAATTAGGACAAAGTTCAATCTACATTTTTTAACAGATTTAATTCCCTTGTAATTATGATGACAATTTGAAAAAATATGTTGTTCCACTTTATTTACTAATTTTAGTGAAAAGTTGTGCAAATGAATTTTGGGTGTTTCATCATAGTGAATGGATTCCCAAAATATAGGATTACAGTACAGTGAATGCACAAAAACAATGATAAATTGGATGCAAGTTATTTATTCCCATGTCATGCTAAGTTTATAAGTTTTCTTCTAATAATTCCCTATTTTTGCTCTCACTGAGAGAGTTATATTAAACCGATTACTAAATGACTGATATTCTCACTTGGTACAGTGAGATGAGATTTTACTAAGAGCTGTTTTTCTTGGTCTTTGAGGGATAAAAAGTGAAAACTCTTGTAGACTTGAATTTATTGAAAATAGTTTTTATTTTCATAGTGAAAATGAATGCCTAATTTCTAGAGAAGAAATCTTTTTAAAAATATATAAAATTTACAGTTAATGCATAAATATATGTTCAAAATTTAAGGTCTGAAATATAAAGTTTCTCTATAATTATTTTTTTGCCAACAGAACTTAGGCATAAAAACAAACATACTGCTTTGCAAAGTCGATATAGATCTATTTTACTAGGGAAACCCTACAATTGGTCATTAATTTTTATCAGTAAATTGGGAATCTAAGCTGTTGCCAAATTTTACCACTTAAACCAGTACATCATAGAATGCACTATTGATAAAATAACAAAGAAAGAGAGCAGCCTGTACTAGACAGAAAGATGAAAAAAATGTGACAGTGAGTTCTTTGTTAAACTCCTAGTAGCAAACTATGCTCAATACGGCTAATAATTATTGAACATTTTCTATGTGCCATATGCCATATTAAGAAGTTGGCACTTTAAAAATATGCATTTGTGATTTGATTATTAAATCATTTAATCCTGATAACACTTCTATAAAATAGAATTATTACTTCACTGAAGTAGTAGTAAAACTGGAATTTTGATCTTAGTCCTCATTTCAAAGTTTGTGTTCTTTAAATACTATGCCATACTGTCTCCCTATGACTATGTAGCATTGTTTATCCTTATCACTATATCTAGCCTCTTAAACAGTCTCATCAGAGCTATAATGCTGCTGATGTTGGTACAGGACCACACTTTGAGAACCACTACTAAGGCACTACAAATTCTGTGAAAGGTTTAAATAGCACTACAGTATCATGAATAACGTTTAACTCAGTCCATTGGAATTGTAATAAAACCTGCCTTTAATACACCTCTCCTGGAATATGAGAAAAATAGATGAATAGATAGATAAAATATTAGCAAGCCTATTTAGTCATTAAGTGAGCATTTAATACTTAGCCAGGATCTGCACAAACTGCTAGGGATACAACAGTAAACAAGGCTCCTATTCCCAGGAGTATACAGTATAGTGAGAAAGGCAGAAAAGTAAACTGCCAATTATAATACATTGTGGTAAGTTAAGAGTTAATTCATGGTGCTGTGGGAGTGCATAAGACTGCCCTCAAAGATAGAGAAAAAAGAAAATTAAACTCTGTAAACTTAAGCTGTTTTGTACAGCAGAGGTATATGTGGGACTTCTAGGGAAGTCAGTGCTGCAACGTTAAAGTCATTAAAGGTGTGGCTTTAAGAAAAAACCTTCGGGCAAGGCAAGGATTGCAAAGATCATAGACACTACCCAGTTGAAGATTATCCAGGCTTTTAATGAATATTATAGAAAGAGATGCTGATCATTATATTAGTTAAAATCACAGAAAACCCCTAAATAAAAGTAGTTTAAACAATTTTGTTTCTCTCACATTCATTAAATTAAGATTAAAGGAGTCCAGTGCTGCTGTAGCAGCTCCATAAAGTCATAAAAGATTCCAGCTCCTTCCTTCCAGCACAATACTTCACCACTCCTAGGATTTGGTCCTCAATCTCATGGTCCAAGGTGGCTGTTGGAATCTAGCTTTCATATCCATCTTCCAGGCAAGAAAATGAAAGAAGAAAAAAGGTTCAACCCTCTTTTGTTTTTAAGGAGACTCTCCTGATGTATCACTGAACACTTTCCTATATACTGGGTTGGCCAAAAGGTTAGTTCAATTTTTTCTGTAAGATGGTTCTAGTAGTGTCTTTAAGTTCATTTGAAACAATTTTGTTAGATTGTATTGTGAGAGCTGTCGTATCAGTGTGCATTTAAAAAAACACTTATCAAAGTTGGTGAATTTTTGTGTGGCCATTTTAATATTGAAGATGGAAGAAAGAAAGCAACATTTTTGGCATATTAATGCTTTATTATTTCAAGAAAGGTAAAAGCACAACTGAAACACAAAAAAGATTTGTGCAGTGTATGGAGAAGGTGCTGCGACTGATTAAACGTGTCAAAAGTGGTTTGCGAAGTTTCGTGCTGAATATTTCTCACTGGACGATGCTCCACTGTCAGGTAGACCAGTTGAAGTTGATAGCAATCAAATCGAGACATTAATTGAGAACAATGAACATTATACTAAGCAGGAGACAGCCGACATACTCAAAATATCTAAATCAAGCATTGAAAATCATTTGCACCAGCTTGGTTATGTGAATCGCTTTGATGTTTGGGTTCCACATAAGTTAAACGAAAAAACCTTCTTGAGGTATTTCCTCATGCAACTCTCTACAGAAACATAAAAAAAATGTTCTGTTTTTAAAACAAACTGTGACGGGCAATGAAAAGTGGATACTGTACAATAAAGTAGAATGGAAGAGATGGTGGGGAAAGCGAAGTGAACCACCACCAACTACACCAAAGGCTGGTCTTCATCCAAAGAAGATGATGTTGTGTATATGGTGGGATTGGAAGGGAGTCCTCCATTACGAGCTCCTTCTGGAAAACCAAACAGATCATTCCAGCAAGTACTGCTGCCAGTTAGACCAAATGAAAGCAGCATTCTATGAAAAGCATGCAGAATTAGTCAACAGAAAATGCATAATATTCATCAGGATAACGCAAGAGTGCATGTTTCTTTGATGACCAGGGAAAAGCTGTTACAGCTTTGTTGGGAAGTTCTGATTCATTTGCTGTATTCACCAGGCATTGCACCTTTGTGTTTCCACTTAGTACAGTCTTTACAAAATTCTCTTAATGGAAAAAAATTTCAATTCCCTGGAAGACTGTAAATGACACCTGGAACAGTTCTTTGCTCAAAAAGATAAAAAGTTTTGGGAAGATGGAATTATGAAGTTGCCTGAAAAATGGCAGAAGGTGGTGGAACAAAATGGTGAATATGTTATTCAGTAAAGTTCTTGGTGAAAATGAAAAATGTGTCTTATTTTTACTTAAAAACTAAAGGAACTTTTTGGTCAACCCAATACCTCACTGGCCAGAACTAAATCAGATGGCCATAAACTCAGCAGCAAATGACGCTAAGAAATGCAGTCACTTATATAAGTGACCAATGTACTCACCTAAAGCATGGATTCTGTTAATAAAGAAAGCAACTAGTAGTGTCTGTCACAGTCATGATTTAGTTTTCTTAGCTCACAGAGGTGGCAATCACTATTAGTAGAGAAAAATATTTGATTTTTTCTGCCTTAACCTTCCCAAAGACACTCATTCCTTTTGAACGGGTTGAAATCTTTGCAACATTATCTGTTTTGAAGATAGGGCGTAGATTCTCACTACTTTCTGATTCTGAGATATAACCAGTAAACATAAGATATCTTTTAATTATAAATTAAGTCTTGAATATGTGTGGAAAATAATATTTACTTAGCCTTCTTAAGATTAAAAAAACTAAATGCTTCCTTTTCATGACTCTTGAATGTCAAATTATTAAAATTTAATGGTAGTATAAAATGAAAGATTTGATAATTAAATCATTTTATCATTCATTTATCTGTTCATTCTACACATACATACTGAAGGTACCAGGCTGTGATCTAATGGCTGAGAATACAGAAATTAGTAATACAGTTGAGGTATATGATGATGCTTACATTCTAATGAGAGAAGAAAGATAATAAACAAGTAAATATAAATGTTATAGTTTCATGTATTTTAAGTGATGTTATGGGCTGAATTGTGTCCCCCCAAAATTCACATGTTGAAGCACTAACCTCAGTACCTCAGAATGTGATTGTCTTTGGAGATAGGGCCTTTAAAAAGGTAATTAAGTTAAAATGAGGCCCTCAGAGTGGACCCTACTCCAATCGGACTGGTGTTCTTATAAGAGGAGATTAGGACACATAGAGCAACAGGATGCGTATGTACAAAGAGATGACTATGTGAAGAGGCAGCAAGAGGGTAACCATCTCCAAGCCAAAGAGAGAGGCCTTAGAGGAAACCAACTATGCTTAGACTTCTAGCCTCAAAAACTGTGAGAAAATAAATTTTTATTGCTTAAGCCACTCAATCTGTTGTAGTTTATTATGGCAGCCCCAGCAACCTAATACAGATGCTAAAATGAAAATAAAATAATAACTGGGAGATTATTTAGATCGGTGGTCAAAGAAAGAAACTTTTTTTTTTATTGAGCTATAGTTGATTTACAATATTGTGTCAATTTCAGGTGTACAATAAAGTGATTCAGATATATATAGATATTTATAGATTCTTTTCCAGATTCTTTTCCATTATGTTATTACAAGATATTGAATATAGTTCCCTGTGCTACACAGTAAATCCTTGTTTATCTATTTTATATGTAGTAGTGTGTATCCATTAATCCCATATTCCTAATTTATCCCTCCCTCCACTTTTCCCCTTTGGTAACCATAAGTTTGTTTTCTATGTCTGTGAATCTGGTTCTGTTTTGTAAATAAGTTCATATGTATTATTTTGTAGATTTCACATATTAGTGATATCATATAATATTTGTCTTTTTCTGACTTACTTAGTATAATAATCTCTAGGTCCATCCATGTTGCTACAAATGTCATTATTTCATTCTTTTTCATGGCTGAGTAATATTCCTGTGTGTGTGTGTGTGTGTGTGTGTGTGTGTGTGTGTGCTTTTATTTGTTTATTTATTTATTTATTTATTTATGACTGCATTGGGTCTTCATTGCTGCGCACAGGCTTTCTCTAGTTGCAGCGAGTGGGGGCTACTCTTCATTGCAGTGCGCCGGCTTCTCGTTGTGGTGGCTTCTCTTGTTGTGGAGCATGGGCTCTAGGTGTGCGGGCTTCAGTAGTTGTGGCTCACGGGCTTAGATGCTCTGCCGCATGTGGGATCTTCCCACACCAGGGCTCAAACCCATGTCCCCTGCATTGGCAGGCGGATTCTTAACCACTGCACCACCAGGGAAGCCCATGTACCTTCTTTATCTATTCATCTGTTGACAGACACTTAGGTTGCTTCCGTGTCTTGGCTATTGTGAATAGTGCTGCTATGGACATTGGGGTACATGTATCTTTTCAAAGTACAGTTTTCGTCTTTTCTGGATATATGCCCAGGAGTGGGATTGCTGGATCATATGGTAACTCTATTTTTAGTTTTTTAAGGAACCTCCATACTAGTGGCTGCACCAGTTTACATTCCCATCAACAGTGTAAGAGGGTTCCTTTTACGCCACACCCTCTCCTGCATTTATTATTTGTAGACTTTTTGATGATGGCCATTCTGACGGGTGTGAGGTGATACCTCATTGTAGTTTTGATTTGCATGTCTCTGATAATTAGTGATGTTGAGCAGCTTTTCGTGTGTCTGTTGGCCATCTGTATATCTTCTTCGGAGAAATGTCTATTTAGGTCTTCTGTGCATTTTTTGATTGGGTTGTATATTTTTTTGATTTTGAGTTGTATGAGCTATTTGTATATTTTGGAAATTAAGCCCTTGCTGGTTGCATCATTTGCAAATATTTTCTCTCATTCCATAGGTTTTCTTTTCATTTGTTTCTTTTTTTATAATTTCCTTTGCTGTGCAAAAGCTTATAAGTTTGATTAGGTCCCATTTGTTTATTTTTTAAATAAGCTTTTAAACTGAGACCCAAATGATGCAAAGGAATCAACCATATAAATATCTGAGGATGTATGTTCCTAGAAGAAGAAACATCTAATGCTAAGACCCATTTTGTCATAAAAGAAATATGCAAAAAGCCAAACTGGCACATAATAATTTTCATCATCAAAAAATTGTTTACTCAGTGACTATCTGTTCGTGGTGCTGTGGAAGGCTTGTAGAGCATAAATATAAAGTGATATAGCAGGCCATTAATAATGTTATAGTAACTATTTCATTGTGCCTATGCTTGTCATTGACCAGTGTCAAAATGACTTTACAGTTGCAGTTACAAATTTAAGGAATTTATTAGCCATTAGCCAAATACTTATTTTTCTCTACAACCACTAGTACACTAATCTTATACAAATAGTTTTTGACTATAGAAAGGAGCTCTTTTGGGTATGATAGAAACAAAATTAGAGCTTGGTTCTAATTCAGACTTATCTTCTTAAATGAGCTTTCTACAGAATAGTCATTTGATACCTAAGAATATAAGATATGAAATGGTTTCATGTTTTCTCAAAACTACAAGTGAAAATGATTATCATTGTTTTTGTGTTCTTTTTTGCCAAATATTATCAACTTGAATTTCACATCATGACTTTTTAAAAGGCTATTATATTATGTAAGAGCATCTTTCTCAGTTCTGTCATTTTTTTTTTTGTTACTATTGCTTCCACTCAAATCCTAGAATTCTTTACAGATAAAAAATAATAAGAGTGACACATTATTGGAATTGGCAAGCCTCTTATCATTGTATGGTGACAGACTTGAGCAAAAGAAAGCAAGCTGTAATTTAGTCAGTATTAATGTAAACAACCATTTTATTTAGAAAGGAATAAAAGCGGCCAAAAAGAAATGCATTTGTTAAGATGAGAAAAAGTTGCAAGAGCCAAATTCAGAGTACCTGAATATGCCTGATTAGTAACAAAATTCCTAAATGGGGGTGGGGGGGAAGGCTTATATTAGATGAGTTGCCACAGCTCTTTAATGGCTAAGAGCAATTTTGTAAATATGACACATAGGCTAGAAAATTCTATATTTTTAATGTATTGCTTAACATTTTCACTATGTTACATGTTTTTATATATTTTTCCTCTTATGTCAAAGGGAACATTTCTAATTTATACCTCACATCTTTTTATAAAAAAATTAAAATAACAACTCTAAACAGCATTAGCTCAATTTAAATCCCATTTGGTGGTCCCTGTATAGTTTTTAATATCATGCAAAAAAAGCCATCATAATTTGCATCCCATCAACTATTCCCTTAACTCTAAAGAGCTATCATGCCACTCCTAGAGTAGGTCTCTAGGGTTGAAGCCTGTTCTATCACTCCTATGCTAGATCTATTTGGTAGTAAAATCAGGGTTACTAGCCTGGTGCCCCTTACCTGGGAAAAAAAAGTCTGTATTAACCCTGTCTTCACTCTTCTCAGAAAACTGATAATAAATTTTGTCCTTTTACTCTCTGCTCTTTTTAATTCCTGGCATTCCAGAAGTTTTTAGACTTGCCTTTCCAGCTCTTTCCTGGAAATGCTTGAGCTGTTTTAATGGTCTAATGTTTTGCAATTTATCTACTTTGGGCAGTTTCTTTTTTTTTCATGGTGACTGTCTGTTAATATTTGTCAAATTACCAGCAGCTATCTCCCAACACATTCCTACAAATTTCATCTCTCCATCTGTTTTATTTCTAAGTCTTTTCTTTTCTTCTTTCTTCTTTACCTCTTTACCAATCCACCTATTTCACCTGTAAATGGACTCTTGGACTCTTAATAATCTTTCTCTCTCTCTCTCTCTCTCTTTTTTTTTTTAGAATTATGTTCTAAGGTGTTTCCACATCTATAACTTACAACATAGTAGCTTTGCTGACTTAACCAAAATTATGCTGGAAAGCATAACCTTTGCAAAATATCAACAATACCAGTGAATTAGAGAAGTTTTATGGGATCAAGACTGAGTTATTTAATAATATTGGGCATCTGGTAACCTTAACATAAACCAGTATTTTTAGTTCTTTCTGCTCAGTATCTACTCACAAGCATAATATTAACTTTTAAAGTATTAACCTTTAAATATTAACTTTAAAAGTATTAAAATGGGGCTTCCCTGGTGGCGCAGTGGTTGAGAGTCCACCTGCCGATGCAGGGGACACGGGTTCGTGCCCCAGTCCGGGAAGATCCCACATGCCGCGGAGCGGCTGGGTCCGTGAGCCATGGCCGCTGAGCCTGCGCGTCCGGAGCCTGTGCTCCGCAACGGGGGAGGCCACAACGGTGAGAGGCCCGCGTACCGCAAAAAAAAAAAAAAAAAAAGTATTAAAATGAAGAATAGAATGATTACTTATTTATAATATCTCCAAAAGATTCTAATCATCTAGGTGGAATGAATTATAGTATTGAATCCTTATTTGTTAGTTAATTTCTTATGGCATCCAGAAAATATGGCTGCTGTCTTATACTGATGGAAACCAATAGCAACCATTGCCTGGCTCTGCCACTTAAGACCCATCAGCTGATATAACTGTATTTTCTCTCTGTATTACTAACTGCCATTGTTGTAACTGCTCTTAATGAAGGCGATTTCCCAACCAAAATACTGACATATGCTATGGAGAATACTTTTAATTACATTGACAACAACCCCTCTGAGTACTCTAGGAGAGGATTTAAAAAACGTATTTTTAATGCATCC
The DNA here is from genome assembly GCF_963455315.2 of Globicephala melas. Taxonomy (NCBI): domain Eukaryota; kingdom Metazoa; phylum Chordata; class Mammalia; order Artiodactyla; family Delphinidae; genus Globicephala; species Globicephala melas. Next base: position 67,880,395 of record NC_083320.1, on the reverse strand, counting down.
TTACAAGTGAAACACAATCTCCAGAAATTGTGATGTCAGAACTTGAAATATATGTATAGATTTTTCTGAAATCCACCTTTTTGTAAGTGTAGAATAATAGTAAGGTCATCTATGATCCAGATTTATTTCTCCAACATGGTTACATTTAAGAACTCAATGGGGGACTTCCTTGGTGGTGCAGTGGTTAAGAATCTGTCTGCCAGTGCAGGGGACATGGGTTCGATCCCTTGTCCGGGAGGATCCCACATGCGGGGGAGCAACTACGTCTGTGTGCCACAACTACTGAGCCTGCACTCTAGAGCCTGCGAACCACAACTGCTGAGCCCACGCGCCACAACTACGAGAGCCCACGTGCCACAACTACTGAGCCCCCGTGCTGCAACTACTGAATCCTGCGCACCCAGAGCCCGTGCTCCGCAACAAGAGAAGCCACCGCAGTGGGAAGCCCGTGCACCGCAATGAAGAGAGTAGCCCCCACTCACCACAACTAGACAAAGCCCGCACACGGCAGTGAAGATCCAATGCAGCAAAAAAAAAACAAAAAAACAATGGGAAGGCATCTAAAAACCTTGTACAGCAATCTTTGTTTTCAATCAAGGAAACCTAGAAGTCTGTGTTAGAACTATTAAGATGAATACAACTGAAGATACCATATTAAGACTCTTGCCAATTTACACCAAACAATTTAACACTATAGATGCCAGTATAGGCACTTATTGTTCTATAAATAGCAATGCATCATTATTAAGAGAGATGTTTTCTAATAAATGTTGGATTTAATAAGAATTTATTCTTTCATTTGACATTTGTCTCCTTAAGCATCTAGTAGAAAGCTAGCTTAATACTAATGCAGAAGCGTGAGCTTTGACTACTAAATTAGGCTGGCAAATGATTCTCTTAAATTGTCTATCACTTCAAAATTTGCATAAAACTCACATAAACTATAGATTCCTTGCTTGTCTTAATATTTAATATTTGGATCCACTTTATACATTTTCGTTTGTTTTTGAGAAATACTGTAACTTACTAAGAGTTCTAATGTAAGAGAGGTGATCTGCTACTAAATCATATTTCTTAATTTCTTAGGTTTTGATTGTTACCATTTCTGACAACTTTTACCAAAACTGACACGTCTATATGCTTATGCATTAGGTTAAGTCTCAGTTGCTGCGAAGAACTGTAAGAGCCAATCTAGTAACTTTGACAAAGGACTGTTATTCAGTCATGAGAAAGAAGGAAATCATGCCTTTTGCAACAACATGGATGGACCTGGAGGGCATTATGGTGAGTGAAATTAGTGAAAGGTACGTACTGTATAGTATCATCTATATGTGGAATCTATAAAAGTCAAACTTACAGAAACAGAGAAGAATGATGGTTGCCAGGGGCTGAGAGGTGGGGAAAATGGGGAGATGTTGATCAAAGGGCACCAACTTACAGTTTTACAATGAATAAGTTCTAGGGATCTAATGTACATAATGCATAGTGATTATAGTTAACAATAGTGAAAGTTGAGAGATCTTAAATGTTCTCACACACACCAAAAAATGGTAATTATGTGAGGTGATGAAGGTGTTAACTAACCCTGCTGTGGTAATAATTTCATAATATATAAGTGTATCAAATAAACACATTGTACACCATAAACTTACAAAATGTTATACATCAATTATATCTCAGCAAAGCTGGAAAAACATCTAGTAACTTTGTCTGAAAAATTAAGACCAGTGACTATACAGTTGAGGAGGCTGTTGTAGATCTTCAGTGAGTAGTTATGAAAGCATTTTAAAAAGTAAGAAGCTACTTTGGAGGTTTGAAGTCATTGTTTCATCTTTGGAGGTCACCAGAAAGGTTGCAAAAATATTCTGAATTTGTCAGTAGAAATCAAGTAAAAATCATCCTTAATAGCATAAAGCAAAATAGCCAATCTTTATTTGTAATTTCATTTAAATAAATGTATACTGTACACCTATTACATATATTACCTAGTGTTATGCTGAGAATCTGGGGAAATCAAAGAACTGAATGAGACATGGTCCTGGCTTTCAAGATAATTTCAAGATAGTAACAAAGACAGGCATAATGATAACTATAATTCAAGGGAGAATAAAGGCATAATCAATGTGCATTGACGTCAAAGGGGAAGAGCAATTAAGTCTGACTAGGGCAATTAAGGAATACTTTATAAAGGAAATACTACTAAGTTTACCTTTGAAAGACGTATGAAAACTTAAATTGGAAAGAAGGAAAAAAGGAGAATTCCAAGATGGAAGAAGTAGTGCAATGTGGAGATAAGAGTGTGCTCGATAAATTTGAGGTATGAAGATGCAGGTAGTAAACAGCTGAATGATTAAGGATGGAGACACATAAGTTGATGAACCCAGGTTTTAGGAACATACTCGAAAAACACTTTTTAAGATGAATTGGAAAATCAACAAATAAGATTAGTGAATATTAATAAACCATGCAAGAGGTCCTGAGCCAGGAAAGTATCACAGAAAATGAAAAGGAAGAAACAGGTTTAAGCCATATTATTGACATTGAATCTACTTGACTGAATGAAAGACTTGTAGAATGTCACTGATTTCAATTGGCAGGAGTCTAGAGAGTATATGTAGGAGTGAATTATATGAGCGTAGACCAAGGTAGAAAAAATATTAGGCTGGATTAGGTTGATAAGGGTTTATTCACTCAGGATTTGTGATTTAATGTGTTGTCTTGAGAACCTAGGAGTGGTGTTAATAGTCTCTTAGGTTGGCTATTCGAAGTCTAGACTCAATCAGTTGGGGCCAATCCAGTGAGGCTGAATAACATTACTTCCCTGGCACAACATAGGGGCAGAAATCAAGCCTCAGAAAAATGGTAACACTGGAAGGGGTTTATTATGTGTAACCTGATCAGCCAGTCTTCATTTATATTACCCAAGAAGACCCTGAGGAAACGCTCTTTACCAAGACCTTAAGGAATCCTTTGGTAAGGAGGAGTCCCTGTATCCTTGAAAACTGAAGTAGTGCTCTATGGTGGTTATTCTCTCTATGTGAGAGGTGATGGGAGGGCATGGAACAATGGAATTGCATTCCTTGATGATAGTGGAAATAATAGTGCCAGACAGTTAGAGGCCAAGTAGGGGTGCTTATTCATTATAGACTAAGTGGACACAATTATCATAATAAGCCACAGAGACAAAGTAACAATCAGAATGTTTTGACCTTTGGGGATGTTTGGTGGCATTGATCATGGAGCCTTTAGAAACAAAATAAAAGGGCAGCCAACTAGGGAGCTTCTTGGCACATGTAGGAAGAAAAATCCTAGGCCTGGTGGGCATAAAATTAACTTGAGTTACAATAATGGGGATTTATTTCTTATCTTGTTCCTAGATTTAAGCTACTTTGCAGACCTACAGATCTTTATTTGAGAAGGAGGCCAGGCCCTGTAAGGAATGACCTGGCAATAGGGTCAGAGATATATAGCATGACTCTTTCTCCACATCTGCCTCAGAGGTACCTGCAGCTATTTAACAATGACTGTGCCTGGAGAGGTGGTTCTTAAACTTACGTATGCATCAGAATCACCTGGAGGAATTTTAAAATATGGATCCCTGGGTCCTACTGATTTAGTAAGTTTGGGGTAGAAAAACCAGAGTTTATATTTCTAACAAGTTCTCAAGTGATGTTTATGTTACTGGTTTAGAGACCACACTTTGGGAATCATTGCACTTGAGAAGGAAAGCAGATAGACCTTGTGGGGTTATTAGATATTGTTTTTTAAATGACACTAATTCCTGGAGACCTGAAATACCACTGAGGTTCAATGGTCAGAGTTAGGATTTATGAATACCTGGTAATAAATTCTGTATTATCAGATGGCCCAAGTCCATTTTCAGAAGGTGTCCAGAGAGACTTCAGATCCATTTTTTTTTTCCTACAGGCCAAGAATATGTAGTAAGAATAGGAAAATTTCATAATAGAGAATTCCCTGATGTGGAGTGAGTTCTGTTGCATAATAAGGGCCAAGTTGAAGCTCCTGGAATTGTCCTCCTTTGCCAAGATAAACCAAAAGCAATACCTCATCCCAAGAGTATGTGCCACCACAAACACTTAAACAATTACAGAGATGGTGAATGCTATGATATCCTCATTTTCCCCACTTGCTTGGTGGCCAATGCAAAAGTCAGATGGGTCTTTGAGAATGAGGATATATTATCAAAAGCTTAATCAAGTGATGATGCCAATCACATCTGACATTCCCAATGTAGTATCTTTACTGGAGGAAATCAATATGGCCTCTGACACCAGTGACTTAACAAATGCATTTTCCCCTTTCCTCTGTTAGTAAAGATAAACAGAGGCAATAGTTTCCTTCACAAGGCAGGGATATCAATATGCCTTTACTCTCTTGGCCTACCCTATGTCATCTCATCTCTCTGTCTTGAGAGAACTTGATTGCCTTGATATTTCACAGAATAACATGATCATTGGCCTTGTTAAATCAAAAGAAGAAGGCATCTTAAATATGAGACATGAGTACCAAAGAGTTAGAGATAGATCCCATGAACATGCAGGAGCCTGTCACTTTAATGAAGTTTCAGAATCCAGTGATCTGGGTCATGTTAGGAGATCCTCTTTAAAGTGGAGTTGATTTGATGCACTACCCTCCATGATGAAAGGAATACAATGCTTGGTGGGCCTTTTTGTATTTTGGAGGAAACACATTGGGGCATGCTACTCTCATGTATTTAGTGAGTAACCTTAAAGTTGCAAGATTTGAGTGGGACTTGGAGCAAGAAAAAGCACTAAAACTTGGACTTATGACCTAGCAAGCCCAATGGCATTAGAAGTGTTTGTGGCAGACTAGCACATCCCCTCAATTCTCCACTTTGTTTTGTGCCCCAGGAGGCTAAACTATATGGACTGAATAACAAACTCTTTTGCCCTCAACATGGAACCTTTGGCAGTTTTCAATAGGAGAATCAGAATAGACCCATAGAATTTTGGAGTAAGGACATGCTCTCTTCTGCTAGTAAACTAAACGCAGAAGAAAAAGCAATGACTCATTTGCTACTGGACCTGATAGAAACTGAACACCTTAACAATAGATACCATAGTACTGTGCAACTCAATTGCAGATCTTTAATTGGTGTTATCTAATTCATGGAACCACAAAATTGGAAGTGCACAGAACAATTCTATTATAAAGTGGAAATGGTATAAATGATGTCTTCCAAGTTCAGAAGGCATAAGTAAATTGCAGAAGCAGGTGGCTCAGATTCCTATTGTACTGGCTTGAACTGCTTTGCCACCTTTCTCTCAACTCATACCTATGATCTTATGGAAAATTCCTTATGACATGTGTCAACATAGGTCTCAGTTAATTAGCATAATGTTTTATGTTATTTAACTCTATCCCATGCTCCAGTGCTACTTTATATGAATAACATTGGTGATGGCTAATGTTTTAGATTTCAGGTGGTAATATGACCAAACTGATATCACTCGGTTGACAATATGGCACCTGATGGGACTTTGTGTGTTGTATTAGTTTCTAGTGGCTGCCATAACAAATTACCATGAACTAGGTGGCTTAAAACAACAAAAATTTATTCTCTCACAGCTCTGGAGGCCAGAAGACCCAAATTAGTATCTCTGAGTCAAAATCAAGGTGTCAGCAAGGCTGTACTCCCTTCAGAAGCTCTAGAGGAGAATATTTTCCTTGCCTCTTTCAGCTTCTGGTGGCTACCAGCATTCCTTGGCTCATGACTGCATCACTCCAATCTCTGCTTTTGTCTTCACATCACTTTCTCCTCTGGGTCTATATCAAATTTCCCTCTGCCTCTCTCTCATAAGAAGACTTGGAATAGCATTTGGGGCTCACTCAGGTAATCCAGGATAAAATTCTTAACTTAATCTCATCTGCAAAAACCCTTTTTCTAAATAAGGTAATTTTACAGTTTCCAGGAATTAGGACCTCATAGCTTTGGGAACCATTATCCAGCCTACTACATATGACCTCTGTCTTGGGGACACAAATTTTCTACCTGTTGAAGCACAATTATATATGTTGAGATGCAAAAAGGTTGATCGTCCTATATAAATTCCATCTGTTCCTCCACATCCACTCTCTACCATTCTTTATCTCATTCTGTGTTCTGCAAGACTAAACTATATAGACTACATATTAAGCTCTTTTGACCTTTGGCTTGTACTTGAGTTGAGCCCAAATGGGGATCATGGTGAGAGATGGAAGGGAGAGAGGAGGGTGAGGTCAAAGTATTTATTTTCCTATCTCCCTCCTATACCCCCTCACTAAAGACTTTCTGCCTCCCTCTACCAAAAGGTATAACTCCTATTTGACAGCCCTCTCTCTACATAGTTCTCTTTTCTTGTTTCCTTTAAGTACTTCTTCTTGCTCCCTCAGGCCTCAGAGAGGTGACAGAACAGTGGTATGCTGGTAAATATTTAACAGCTAGATCTCTAAAAACAATATGCATACATAGACAAATAGATTAATAAATTTGTAAGTTTGTTTTAAATTTTTCTGATACAAAGGATGTGTAGAATACAGTTTACGAGTAAAAATAAAATATACAGTACGCTAAATTCCTTACAGCCAATTGATTTTCACAGAATCCTTTTGTTAATTTTTGCTGAACTCTTACAATTGATAAATAAGTGTAGATCCAGCATGGATTTTGGTTGATATTTTCATTTATGTTAATACTTGTGATGAAAGTGAAACAAAATAGATTTTGGAACTTGTTTGTAAATGATGTGAGTGACTTCCTAACTAAATCAGATAATAGTTTTTGACTACTGGAAGAATATATTACCAAATTTTAAAATTATTATTCACAATGTAATGGCTACAGATGTGAAACACTTTTAAATACAATCTGCATTATTAATACTTTCTCTATCACTTTGTCAAATCTATGCTAATTTCTGTGGTGTAATTTCTCCATCCATGGCCAATTTTAAGCTAACGATGTATCATTGAATGTAAAGTTGGAAAGAGATGCAAAGTAGCCTATTATATATTATTTCTGTCATATATTTGTAATAGACATAAATCTCAAGGATACATGTAACAGTAAAATGTAGTAAAATAATTGAGAAATGATGGATTTTGAATATTTATTACTTTTCCTTTAAATGTAATTTATTTAATTGTAAGGTTATAGAACTTAATTTTTAATAATAGCTGTTTGACAAAGACTTGCAAACTTACAAAACTATAATAGTCTGTTTTCACTAGCCAGTGCAAGCCTGCTCTGCCACACCATTGTAAAACAGCTCTGCTGTTATTTATCACAGGTACTGTCTTATCCCTTATGGTATTCTATATCTTGTCCATACCTTGTAAACAAATAGTTCCTTAATTAAACTCTCCTCAAATTACCAACACAGAATGTGCCATCTATTTTCTGCTAGAGTCTTGGTGGATAAAAGCATATGGATGTTATTTAACTCTATAGAAATGAATGATAATTTCAAGGAGTGAAAAGAAAAAAGGAGGAACGAGGCCTAGAGCACCCCAAATTTGGAGGTGAAGAAAGAGAAGGAAGAAACAATAAAGGAGACTGAGAAGTAATAGCCTATGAAATAGAAAAACAGAATAATGTGGTGTTCTCGATAGAAAGAGAAGAAAGTATTTTAAGAAGGAAGCAATGATCAACTCTGCCAAATGCTTAGAGGTCAACTAACATGAGGACTGATAACTGAACGTTGGCTTTGGCAAGATAGATTGTTGGTAACGTTGATATGTGTGCTTTCATTGGAGTGGTGAGGATGAAAGTCTTGTTATGGCAAATTAAGAATGAGAAGTGATTAAGTAGTGACAGCAAGTATAAGATAGTTTTGTGATGAGTTTTGCTATTAAGGGGGAGTGGAGAAAAAGTGCTTTTAGCTGGTGGGAGATGTGGAACTGATCATCCACTGTAACACGAAGACAGAAATATTATACATGGGGATGAATACAAATAGGTTGTCATATATAACTGTTGGGATATGATGTGGTTCTTTTCTGACTGCTTCTGTTTACTCAGGTAAATATTAGGCAATGTCATTGGTTGAGAGTGAAAAAGAATGGGGTGTTTGAGGTTTAAGGAGTGAGAGATGTGAAATAATTGTCATTGTTTTTGATTTTGTGATATTTTACTGAGAGAGCACAATTGAACACAAAAATGTAGTAGGATTGCAAGGACCGTGTAGGGAGAATAAAACCTCTGCATGTGCAGGTCCTTGCTCATTATTTGGCATGTATGTATTAGGAGATTCATTTATTTATTCACAAATATTTATCCTGTGCCTACTGTTCTAGGCAACACAGATATAGCAATGAACAAAATGGAAAAATAAAAAAAATCCTGCCTGATTTTTGATATGTTAGAGCAGAGATTGGCAAACTTTTTCTGAAAAGAGGCAGATAGTACATATTTTAAGCTTTGTGAGCCGGGTGGTCTTTGTTGTAACTACTTGACTCTTATCATTGTAGCACAAAACAAACCGTAGATAATTCGTGAAAGAATGGGCTAGGCTGTGTTTCAATAATACGTTACAAAAACAGGTGGCAGGCTGGATTTGGCCCATGGGCCATTGTTTGCCAACCTTCATATTAGAGGATGATTGGTGAAATGAAGACAAAGAATGGAAGAGGATGGGGAGTACTTGAGTGAAGGGTTTCATTTTTAAATGCAATGAACAGGTGAAATCATGCTGAGAAGCTAACATTTAAGCCAAGGCTAGGAGAAGGTGAAGGACTAAGCCATGTAGATGAGTGTCCCAAGAAGAGAGTGCCAGTGTAAAATTTCTTCAGCAAGAGTGTATTTTTTGTTTGTACAACATCAAGGTGGCTGAGCAGAATGAGTGAATAGAAGTACTAATGTTAGATGAGATCGGAATTTAAGAGGAAGGAGGATAACTTAGGACCTTGTAGACTACTGTAAGGACTCTGAGTGAAATGAAGTGTCAGTAGAGATTTTGCACAGGGAACTGACGTGATTTGAATTACAGGATTCCATAGTTGCTTTATTGAGATAGAGCGGGGCAAGGCTGGAATCACAAATAATTTTTGCATGAATAAATGAGTAAATGAATGAATGAAAGGATGAAGGAACAAGCAGATGAATAAGAATGCATATCACTTATTGATTATTTGAGATTGGAAATATCAACTGGGGATTCAGTGGAGGATATCATAGAAGCTAAAAGTAGGTAGGTATAGAATGAGGGAAAAATTGTGACTAGAACTTTAGAGAAACAGATCAGAGATTGACAGAGAAAGAGGAATTAGTGAAGGTGATAGAAAAGAAGTAATTAGAAAGATCTGTGTTTGGTATTTACTAAACCAAACACATGTCCTTGAGAGGGAGATTAAGTAGAGATGGACTGATTACAAAGTTTTTCTTTTTCTTTAAGTTTTCTTGAGAAAACTTAAATTTGTTAATGAAAAGAAGGAAAAGGATAGGAGGGTAACTTAGATAAAAGTTAAAAGATAGGAGTAGAGGGCTTCCCTGGTGGCACAGTGGTTGAGAGTCCTCCTGCGGATGCAGGGGACATGGGTTCGTGCCCCGGTCCAGGAAGATCCCACATGCCGTGCAGCGACTGGGCCTGTGAGCCATGGCCGCTGGACTTGCACGTCTGGAGACTGTGCTTCGCAACAGGAGAGGCCACAACAGTGAGAGGCCCACGTACCGCAAAAAAAAAAAAAAAAAAAAAGATAGGAGTAGAAAGCTGTAGACCTCAGAAGTTAACATTTTTCTACAGCTTGCTTCATATGAGTATGCCAACCAGTTAATTTCATTATGAGCATAATGTCTACTTACACAATTCATTCGTTCAGTAATGTTTATTGGCCATTGATATTTGCTAATCACTGTGCTAGAAACTGATCTCTTCATTACAGTCCAACACATTCAGCTGGAAATCAGTAATCATGCTGACACACAATGTTACCAATTTACAAGAAATTCTGGAAAATTCTAAGGAAGTTAAGTCAATATATTTATGTAACTGATCAAAATTAAAAGGTTAAGTAAAATATCACTAGCTCCTCGCATTTCTATTGTACTTTATCTCCTTGGGTACCACAGTCTTTCCAAATATTAACCAAGGAGTTTGTAGATACTATATAATGAAGCCAGGAAGTCAAGAGCAGAGGTGAAACAAAAAGTCATGTAAGAATGTTTATTAGAGTGGAAGAAATGGAATTCAGGTCACATAATATCTCAGTTCTATTTACTCATTTATATGTTCTAGGAAGTGTCTTATTTTTAAATATGCATATAAAAACTTGTAATTTTTGTTAAGAAATTAAACATGTTTTAGTGTTCCTTGATTTTAAACCTCCAAATGTAGCTTTCTCTGCCGCTGTCTAGAGGTAAGCTGGCCCATGTGACCTTTTACTATAATTTTCTTACACTCATAAAAGTAGCCCCAGATTTCAAATTTTTTCATTATAATACAGATTTAAATCTTTGAACAGTAATATTGAATAAACTCTGGAATGACTTTGAGCTCTAGATGCTGAGTGTGGTAACCTTGAACCTCCCATAAATTGGGGAAAACCTCTAAAGCAACCAAAACAAAGCTCTTGACTTTCTAAATATAATGTTTTTTTGACTCCTTGACTTTAATTGTGAACTCTTGTTGTTTTTCCTTGACTGGTTTGCCACTATTGTTTGAAGTTAACCTTTTCTCTACTTAGTTGAAAAGCGTGCTTCAATGGATTAAAAGACAAAATTTCATTCCTTCTAATTAAATCTCAGAAAGTAGTTAAGATATGTCTGAAAAATAAAAATACATATACATGTTAATTTTCCTAAATTATGATCAAGGATGATGAATCCTCCCTTTAATTATTTGTCCTTCCTTTTTAGTCTGACAATAAATTAAGCATGTTTCTTAAATTCTAGCTCTACTTCTTTAGTTTTATCTCATCAATCTTTACTTTTATTTTGCATTCTTTCAAACCTTTTTCTTTTTCGTTCTGTGCATGTGACTTTTAAAAATTAAAAAGTTACACATGCTTTTTGTAACAAAATAAATCAATATAGAATTGTGTAAAATAAAAAAAGTTCTTCTGTACTTTCCCTAATCCCATACCACTTCCTAGAGGTAATTATTATGAAGCTTGGTAATGGAATAGTGAACATGTCTCTAAACTGTTTTCTCTAAGTATAAACATACACACATTCACACTCACATATATTCTACAACTTGTATTTTTAAATTATTATTGTGTATGGCACAAATAAACACTATTATTAAGTGATTAAATGAATGGGTGGCTAAATAAGTATATAATCTCATGAGATACTTGAATATTTTTTAAAAATAGCTATGATATTGGAAAACTTATTTTCTTCTTTTTTGTATTATGGGAATTTAGTACAATACCTTTTTTTTTTTCCCCACGTGGCATGTGGGATCTTAGTTCCCTGACGAGGGATCGAACCTGTGCCCCCTGCAGTTGAAGCGCAGTCTCAATCACTGGACTGCCAGGGAAGTCCCTAGTACAATATCATTTTAAACTTTTAGAAAAATATTTAATACCCACATTAGAATTCAGGCAAACAGTTGACAACTGATAATTTGACTTCTTTTGTTGTTCTCAGAAAGATAGCTATTAGGTGTTTTGTGCTTAATATTTGTAAACTATTCAAGTAGCTTCAAAATGTAAATTAAAAAATACAGCAGTGATAAGAGAGGTATAGATAATGATTTCATTAAATCGTGTTAGCATTTTTAACATGTCATTTACTGCCTGTTTCTAAATAGACCATTTTGCCATTATATAATTTTGAGTATAGATCCAGTGTATTCTACTGCAGTAATTCCTATAAAGAAACATGGGAAAAATGCAGACTTTGATACTGTGTTTTTGCTAGTTATGAGCAAATCACATCCATTTGGCTTATAACATATATGTTATATCTCTTCAGAATTTATTCTATATATATCAAAACATTAATTTTGAAATGGTAAGCTTCTGTAAGTGCCTTAGAATTCATAATGCATGGGGTGCCTTGCAACCAAATATATATTCAGTTCCTAGCATTATTGGTGTTTCCAGTTTCAATAACTATAATATTATCACCTTTGGACTTTTATGGCATCTTTCATCCGTGAATCTTAAAGGGCTTTACAAACATTAATTCGCACAACATTCTTGTGAGGCACAGAAATATCATTAACCCCATATTACAGATGAGGAAACAAGCGCAGAAAGGTTAATAATACGTGCACCACTTTCTACTTGTACAGTGCCTTTGATTCAGGGATCTCTAAGTACACTGGAACCTTTATGATGCTGGTATAGAAGAACAGACCTAAAAACAGGCTTATAGGTTAACTCATGGCAGACTTTTACAATGTAGCACGTAGTTCTAGAAATTGCCCCTTAGTATAGGTTAATAATATAATATTGAACTATATTCATATAGTTGTCAATTGTAATTGGGAATCATGAATTCAGATTTATCCTTAACTTTCTCTCTAGTTTGAAGGAGTGAGTAGATGATTATGCAACATGGGCAACAGACTATATAAAATGGCATATTATACCCAAAAAATTAAATAACACCTAAAAATTAATTAACAGACAATGACATGATACCAGGCTTGTTGCTGTATGCTTTTTAGGCATTAAAGGTCAGTTGTTTATATTAAAAAGAGTAAATAAACAATTTAAGTTTCATCGTATATTTTTATAGTTTTCATCATCTTTTTTCGTTTTTTCATGTCAAAACTAGTTATAACATCTTTCTTTCCTACTATGTAGAGCTCAGTATTCACATATTTACATTAAGATTCACTATGGTTAAAAGACAAGGGGCCCAGATCTGAGTCATCCAAAACCAGAGTTTTCTCTGTCACTGATCTCTCTTCCTAAAAACATCAGAGCACAGGTTTCCAGTGTGTATTCATAAAGCTTTCTCTTTTTCATTCTTTTCACTGTTGGAATTTACTAGGGATCCTTTAGTATTATTTCCCTGTTCCTTGCTTGCCATCACCTTCTTAGAAGGATTGTTTATAGCTTTTGTGTCCTGATGGTCTCAAGGTACTGTGCTGGGCACTGGGAATGTAGTGGTGTAGAAGACAGATTGATTTAAAGGAGTTTACAATCTGGAAGTGGAGACAGACATTAAGGAAGAAATTATAATTGTATTAATTACATGACCACGCAAAATCTCTGTGAAAAAAAGCTATAAATGGTTAACCCACAGGCTGGCAGCACAATTGTCACTTAAGAGAGAAGAACTGGAATAGTGAGTCTATTGTAGCAATGATTCAAGGGAAAAGAAAATACCCTGATTGCTTGATTACTGTTGGCAGATCCTGAAACCTGGGATCCTTGGAGTAGAGACCAGCTGGGCTGGGGACCTGTGCTTACTCATACAGCACAGGCATTTGTAGCTTGACATATCTCAGAAGTGCCTAAGATAGGCTGTAAGGAAGCTAGCTGGGAAACTTGTATCAAAATGTAGATAACTGATATGTTAGAAGAAAGCTGGTATAAGAGAAAGAAGAAAAAAAAAATTCTTTGCTTTTTTCCTTGTCTTTCAATATGCATGTATCCTCACATAGATCTCTCCTTCCCAGTCCAGTTGCTTCTCCTTAGGTTTGTATACTCTCTTCCCTCATCAGTTCTTTCTGGGAATCTCCTCTCTAAATCTTTCCTTCATCTGTTCCTTCTTCAGCCTGATCTAGCAATGAGGAACTGTTGCTGAAAACTCTTAGCCCTTTCTTTTTCCTGTCTTAATATCGGCTTGCTTTCATCCCAGAGTGGGGAAGGATTGCCATTGAAGGACCAGTCTTTTAAAGGTGTGGTTGTGGGTTCCGAAACAGCTTTGCCTGAGGCCAGCACACTTTACCTTAGTTGTGCATAAGAGTTCTCGGGGTAATAGGTAGGCACAATAAGTCTGAAAGGAATGTTGCTCACAATGATTTCATTGAGAGGTGACAAGAACATCTCCATCAACATATCCAGATGGGCAGTTGGGCACAGAGACTTTAAATGTTATGCTTAATCTCAACAAATTAAATAGAAAACTGCATTTGTTTTTAAGGACATCTCCTCAATATTGGCCTGATATCATCGGTAGGCTGAACTATTTCTAATGTGACAGAAGTGTAGCCTTGTTCTCCCTTACAGGATTTCATAAACATGTTAAGTAGGCAAAAGAAAGAGAGACTGATGAATAGGACTTCAAGTCAGGCAACCAGAAAAGGATGGGAAAGAAGCAGATTCAGTTTGTGGCTGTGCTCTGTACAAATGGAACTCAGTTCCAAAACATGGTCCAACACGGAGACTTTAAAATCAGAGTTGGGTTCTAACCCCACTAAAGCTACTCACACATACGTGTCCTCATGCAAGTTACTTAAACTCCGAGCCTAAGTTTCTTCATCTTTAAAATAGGGTTAATATTACCCACTTTATATGATTATTGGGAGGCTTAAACTATAGGTGCAAGTGTTATAAATAGCCCCCAAGGAAGTTATCATTTGCCATTTCTTATATGAAAATTATACAGCAGGAATACAGAAATAACAGTGTCATTCCTCTGGTTACACGGGGACTCTAAAAATGAATGAAATAAATTCCAATTTATAATCCCTAACCCAATTACCAAGATAAAATAAGTGACCAGATCTTAAGTAATCTTTTCTCTGCTGTATTATTACCAATCTGTTAGTGCATGAAATGTTTATAATTGATTCATATTATTTATTGATGCAGCCTAATGAATCCTGATATTCCATATTTGGATCATCTTATGTTTTAGTTTTCATCAAATGTAAGTTACTTACCCAAGGTCACACAGCTACTCAGTGGTAAAATACAGAACAAAGTGTAGGTGTTATGACTTTTAACCTAGGGCCTTACCTACCAGATCACACAGCTTTTGAAGACACTTAACAGGCTTATCATTCTCTAAGCTTGAGAAAAACCTCACTAATATCATTAGAACATTCCAGGTCTCCTTTTCCATATTCATTTATGTACACCGATCAGCTCATTTTTTTCAAATGCCAGGGATGTATTGCTCACTAGAGGAACTTCAGTACCCAGCAGTCTTTAATGTAAAAGGCAAACCTTTCCACTAATGAGCAGTTTGTCTAGTGTTCTTAACCTTATCAGCAGCTCCTCAAGTGATAAAGGCTTAACTATCATGCACTGAAAGGTGTTGATAATTCTCAATCTTCATGCAGAAAATGGCTCTTCTGTCACTTCTTAGAGTCTACTGTTAAACTTAGCACACTGCTTACAAATTACCCTTCCTGTTCTGCAAGGCAGTCAGCTGGAAGTATTGGTGGGCCGGCAGCAGGTGGAGCTTCCTCCTGTCAGGACAAGAATGATACCTGCTGCTTAATAGAAAAGGAACCATCTGCAGTTTAATGATGTAGACCTGTCCCAGGAAATGGACTGAGGTTAAAGACAACATAGAGGAAAAAACATTTAAAAAAAAAAAAGGAAAAATGAGATTGAGTATTTAAGACTGTACAAATAGAGTTGAAGGCTGGAGGTTTTATCAGCTCAAACATTACTACCTAGTGACTGAAATTATTTAACTCCTTTGCTACTAGGATCCCCTAACCACAGTGGGCCCTGTAAATCGGGCCCACAGCTCAGAGGGCCTTTTCTTCCACCAACTTCTGGGATTGAAGAATGCAGGACAGCATTGTCTCTGTGTTGCTGCAAGAAAAACAATAAAAGCTTGATCAGCTGAATGCTTAAATATGGCTGAATGTTTGATGAGATGAAGATGTAATTTTGTCTATGTTCCCTAAGGATCTGGATTAAATATGACTACAGGGCCTAATCAAATAGCTAGTCACTGAACAATGGTCCCAACTGCATTTTTCATTCCAGGCATGCCTTTCTCCCCCCACCCCACCCCCACTCAAGTACATTACTTATTCACTGGTTTGTCAGCAGTGTGCATTATTAGCGCTTGAGAGATAAAACTTTAAGTGTTGCTCCCAATTAGCACAACAGTGACCACGCACCATGCTCTGTGCTTAATGCCTGCTCTCAGAGAGGAGCTGGTTTTGAAGGTCTGAGGTGGAGGAGAAAAAAAATGAAACAGCTTAAGCATTCATTTTGAGTGGAGAGACAGCTCCTATTAACATTTAACAGCATTTGTGCAACTTGGTGCGGAGGTTATGATGCAAATGAGGAGGAATTAAAAGTGGCCAGGGGTTTGTCATTGATGGATTGCAGTCTGGCGGTGTTCACACTTCTGCCGTGTCCATCAGAAGCGATTACTGTGTAATTAAACCTTATTTCTCTACTCTTCAGTGCATAATTACTTTGTGAATGTAACCATCATCTAAAAAAGCTACCAAAATGCTTTAGCATTTAGTCTAGCAGTCATTTCCCTAGCTTGTGTCAGATATAACCATCAGACAGTGCAAAAGAACTGTCACTTTTAATAAGAGGCAAAAAATTAAATGAAACAGTATGCTTATTACAGGAAAATTAGGCGTTCAAGTGGTAGAGTCCTTTTCTGCTATTTGCATAATTTATTCTTTTTTGTCCCTCACACCAGAAGCTTCAGGCAATTTTCTTCACATTTAAATAGATCGCACATTTAAGGCTACTTAAGGAAAATTATCACTTTGCATATTTTAATTGTTGTAAAGAAAGTGAATAGAAGAGGTCTGCAGCCTGGACTCTTGAGTCAGTCAGATGCTCAACTGTCTGATTCTGGAGCTCCCCACTGCTGCACTAGAGATAACCCTACAGTTCACAGCCATCCACTTGCATTTCATCAGCATGCAAATGCAGCTCCAAGCACTACAATAAGTGGATCTTTGATATTTACAAACTAGCCACTAATAACTAAAACGTAATTCGTTTGACATAATTTTAGATTTTCTTATCGCTGTGCCTTTTTTTTTTTTTTTTTAAGAGAAAAACCTGATCCTTTAGGTTTAGAAAAACTAAGACCAGTCCACTCAAACTGGATAATGTTCTACAGGTTCTAGAAATGTGCTTTGCTGCAAAATTATGTCAGTCCCTTTATTTTAACAAGTCAGTCAACTTTTCGAGTTCTTTATTTCAGACTCACCTTTAATAAAATTAAAAATTCAAATAAAAATTACAATAAAAATTCTGTCTCCCTTAAGAATTCTGTCGAATCGATGGTGTTTCAAATGAATGATTCAGTTACCAAGGGAAGGATGTAATGTTTCAGTATGTTTGTGTTGTAATTCAAAAAGATGAGATCAACAGCGCAGGGCATTGCAGAGCAAAAGCTGTAAATAGGCTAATGCCGGTACAAACTGTTAATTATGAAACTGCTGAAAAAGTTAAAAGAAGATTCCAGTGAAAACTTTGATCAAAACATACTTGGCTTATTTATTCTACTTAAGTGGGTTTAAAAAAAATCTCAGTGGTATAATTTGCGTAGTTTTCATTACCAATTAAAAAAAAGAACATTCCAAAGAGACAGAATACTGAAGTCTTCATTTTGACAAGACAGCAATGCTTTAAAGTATATTAAGATGTGAACTTGATTAACTAAGCAACACTTTTGTTTAATTACAAACAATTGTATGTTCCCTTTGGCTACTGGTCAATTTCATTTACAATGCCATTGTCCTCCATAAGTGCAAATTCTAAACACTAATGAATATCTGAGGGACTATAGTTAGCACACGTTTGTAGACACTAAGCAAACATTTGTCTTTAAAGGTAGGTGAAGTAGGTCTTAGTTTACAAAAACTATCAGTGTAGGGCAAAGTAATATAAAGCAGCACATTATAGAGACTAACAAAAGGTTAGTGTTAGATATGAACTTGTAATTTAGAGAGGAACCTACCATCATTTCAATCGGATGTGACTTTCAGTATAATCTTTTGCTTTAAACTTTAAAATCTAGTACAGCATTATTTTAAAAGTCAATGAAAGGGTTTTTCTACCTTCAGAACTGTTTTCCAAACGTGTATTTTTTTTGCTTATTATTTTTACTTTAAATACTTGATGGGGAAAAATTAAGTGAATTCTAGAAAAAGTAGAAAAATTTGAAAAGATCTTCACTATTTCCCAGAGGTAATGTGCAGCTGACGACGTTCATATCTGATTCTAGCACATAGAGTAGAAATGAAAGAAGTTATTTCCAGCAGCATTCTTTACATCACTGAGCACTTGGTTAAATCAGCTGGCTCAAAATTTCTCATTTTGATTTTCATCTTTTTCTCTTTTTTGGAGATGAGCTTTAACTGTGTTGCTTTTATACACGTTTAAAAGAGGAGTTGCACATATTCTTTGACTCTGCTTACCATGCTCCCCCAACTCCCACCACTGCCAAAATGACAATAGCCAGAAATAAGTGACCTCTCAACATAGTTGAATATATCAGAGAATCAAATGCAGTGATGCACATTTCTGAACATAGTATCCTGTGTTTACCTGTTAATATAGAATTGCTTTTCTGGTTGGAAAATGGAGAATATCTCTATTTCAGATGACATTTCTCAGGTACATTTCTTGAAAGCAGAAATAAAGTATCTCATAATGCAATGAATACTTTTAACATACTTCCTAATGAAGGAGGACATGATGATAGGTGAAGATGAGGGGGAAATTTGAAAGTATATTTCTTCTAAGCAGTTGTAAAAAGCTCATTTGTCTTTATAATATTCTTTTTACAAATTTGCTTTCTTCTAGAAACTGGAGATAATAATAATGTACTAACTCATATAGTGGGGGATGATTGCAAGTAAAGTTGGCACTACCCTGCATGATATACCCTGCATGATATACCCAAAAAATGTAAACTGCTATCTCTAAATCAAACAACTATAAAAATGTGAGTAACAGTATCAGTCTGATAGGTCAAAAATGATGAAGTCCAAGCAACATGGATGGACCTAGAGATTATCACACTGATTGAAGTTAAGTCAGATAGAGAATGACAAATAGCGCACGATATCACTTATATGTGGAATCTAAGAAAAAAAATGATACAAACGAACTTATTTACAAAACAGAAACAGACTCACAGACTTAGAGAACAAACTTATGGTTACGGGGGGTGGGGAAGGGTGAAGGGGAAGGATAGACTGGGAGTTTGGGATTGACATGTACGCACTGCTATATTCAAAACAGATAACCAACAAGGACCACAGGGAACTCTGCTCAATACTCTGTAATAACCTAAATGGGAAAAGAATTTGAAAAAGAATAGGTACGTGTATATGTATAACTGAATCACTTTGCTGTACACCTGAAACTAACATAACATTGTTAATCGACTTACTCCACTATAAAATAAAATTTTTTTAGAAATGAAGTCCAAAAATTTCTGGCACTCTATTCTTTTAAGGACACCATCATGATTTCTGTACAATGCCTAACAGTCATCTCTATGTTCAATCACTGTGACATATATATATAAGGTCAGTTGAGACTTTAGACAGGATAATGATGAAGAACACGGACTTTTGAGTCAGTAGAACTGAGTTAAAATTCTCATTCCACCATTTACTATCTGTTTCACTTTGGATAGACTACTATGTTTGCTAAGATTTAGTTTTCTTCTCTGCAAAATGAACATTTAAAACTTATAGGGCTGTTGAAAAATACGAGATAAAACACTTGGTACTGTACCAAGCCTATAGTAAATATCCGAAAATAGTACTGTTCTCATTACTATGATATAGTATATTCACCTTTTTATATACATAGCTGTGATGATGTAGAACTCAGATTTTGCCTCATTAGCTTTCCTTAATAAGAGTAAGAATACTTTGAGTTGTGAAAGGCATACATTTTTAAAGTAATGTGAAGTCAAATTCATTACACATTTATAGTTTTAATTTATAATAGAGAGATTCCTAAATATCTACTAATGTATCTTAGTATAATTCATATTTTCAAACATGACATTTATCATTTCATTAGACTTAAATATTTTTTTAATCTTAGCATTATAAGACATTGTAGTGGAAATAGTATTACCTACATATTTTTCTTTTTACCAATTTGTTACTTTTTATTTGACTTTTTTATCTTAAAAATAATCAGCCTTTCATTCACTGAGACCAGATGTCTATAAACAATAATAACCTTAAAATTTTGGATCTCCAACTGAAGACATTTGTTTATTAGATTTGCCGTTCCAAAAACCTGTCACTGACATATAACAGCTTTTCTATATTCTATAGATTAGAGAAAATAGCTTAGAAAATTCTCCATCACAACTGCACTTCACCAAAGCATTTGAAAAGGATATTTAATTATACCTACTACCCCCTTTTACCTCCCCAGTGTTGTTTACTGTCACAATAAGCAGTATCATTTGCATTGTTATTCTGAAGATATTAAGCATATTTTTATGAGTTTAGTTTTAGGGGAAATAAAGATATTGGACCCATTTTATGATAAATAAAAATAAAACACCATTTACTTGATAAAACCCACTTAGTTCATTTCTGTTCTTTCTGACCTTCCTCTTCTCTGCCTCTCCCACCTTCTTCAACCTTCTTTAAAATCCAAAACCTTAAAGAACACCAGGAAGAGTAAAAGAAAATTTTTAAAAATGAAGTGGCAGGTATGTGATGAATCCACCTCCTCAAATTGGTACAAATTGGGTCAATTGGGATTTTTAGATAGTATAGAGTTAACTCATCCCATATGTTTAAGAGTATTCCTACTTAAATTGTGTGAATTCTATCCCTTACCTGATCACCCAACCCTATTCATCAGAAAGAGGTTGTGTTTTCCTAAAAATAATGGTACATATATGGATCCTCCAGCTTCACAAACCATGTAGAGAACAGGTTATTGAAACTGTTCAACTTTGGTCAGGAAAGGAACTAGCACTAGGTGGTAATGTAAATGTCACTGTTGGGAAGAGGCTAGATAATCGTTCAATTTCAGTGTGTGGGAAAGACGATATTGTTATTTTGGCCATTGACCTGAGTGTCACTTACTTAAAATTAAAACTTAACTACTATAGTAAGGTATTGGTTTATTAATATAATCCAGGCTCAATTTTTACATTAAGACTATATTTTTTAGAGCAGCTTAAGGTTCACAGAAAAATTGAGAGGAAAGCAGTTTCCCTATAAACAGGCTCAATTTTAAGTCAATCAATTTAACTTACATACACCAGAGTTTTTGTGTATGTAGTAAAAATATGTTAACTAGTAAGAATTGGTAGAAATGATTTCCTAAGGCTCACGATAACTGCCCTATTAATGATGTGTCTTTATTACTTTTTACAGAACTGTGTAGATGAAATGCATTAAATAGGACTGAGTGAATATTTGGTTACTTAATATGACTCATATTTAGATGAAGTCTTAAACTTTCTTATGGCATTATTAGAATAATTTAGCTAAACATCGGGTGATATGATGATATAATAAGGTATTATAACAGGAATGTAAATATTATCATTATGGTACTTTATTAGTTGTGCTATTTTTCATAATTTTTTAAACTTGCAAATTTTCACTAAAAATGGATGAAATTGAAGGAAGGGTGAGGGTAAAAAGAATGATCTAAGCTATGTATGTATACATAATCTTTTTATCGCATCAGTGACTTTTTTTCATTTTTATGGCATCAACATTTTTTAAAGATCCTTGTTCCAAATTGAGTTGTGCAGCATTCAGTACCAAAGTTGATTGGAATCCAAGCCTTTCTGCTTAAGTAATTGTTTAGGGCTAACAGTGATTTAAAAGTAATTAAAATGATGTTTATAATACTGCTTCCTTATAATTTCTAGGTGGTAGCTAAATACTTTTAGTTCACCAAGAGAAGGACCAAGATGACTCAGCTCCAGATGTTTTCTTGAATTCCCCATAGAATTGGAGACCTATTAGGACAAAAATTTTTCTATGCCTAGGCCATTGGTCCTCAAATCAGCATTTTTGGCCCCATCTTTAAGTTTGATAGAAATGTAAATAGAGTCCTCCTACTTTCTCTACCGAATCAGAATCTCTGGGCGTTGGGTCCAAGAAACTTTGTTTTTACAAGCTTTTCTAGGCAATTTTTATGTTGCATGTTAAAGATTGAGAACCACTGCTCTAGGCCAAAGAGACAGACAAAAAGTAAGTTAATGGTATCTAGATGGGGCTGGAACAGTGAGTATGTAGTTAGTTTCCACTATCTTCAGTCACTGACAAACAGTCGTTTGTTCCACATTCTGTAGTGTTCCTAGAGAGTTCTTTAGCATCCTACTGGTAGTTTAAAAGGAGACATAAAGTGTGTTATGCGCAAGTGGGTGAGGTCAGGAATGGTAATAAGTAGATATGAAAAGAGACCAAAAAAAGTCTTGTAAATGTGTTGGCGAAAATATAGAATGAACCGATAATTTAATTCTTGGATAATTTCCAAATATTACAATTTGATGGCATTAACTTGAAAATAATACGGTACAGAGATCAATTAAAAACTGTTATAAAATCATATTAATATGGTAAGACAAAACTTACAAGATTTTTATGCTACTTGTTTTTGAGAGTATTTGATAAAACAGCATTTTGATTAATATATGTTCCATTTTTCAATATGTCCAAATGATATGGAATATTTAGTTTTCTTTGCGCAGAAGCTAATAACAGTCATTGTAACCAGAGGAAGCACTTACTGTGTTCATGTATTAAACAAAGCAAAGCAGACAGTAAGAATATAGAGAGCAAAAATCAAAACAGCACTACCTTTTTTAAACATACGAATAGCAGGTTTAGCATATTGTAAGTCAATATGCTACTTAATCCAAAATTATTCCTTTGCTACTTTCTAGATTTCAGAAGTATTCATCATCTGAAATCAAGATCTCCTTGTGCTCTTACCTTTGATACAGCCTCATATCACTCACTAATTTTGTGGTTCAATTCTTCACACTTGGCATCTAAAACAGTTCTCTTAGAACTAAAGATTACATCTGTGGTCTTTTGTAGGTATCTTTAAAAGAGCTATAGAATTTGTCCAATTTCTGATTTAAAGTACAAAGTGCCTGTGCACCACTTTTTAGATGCAATGTAAACTAAATTCCTAGTTGTCAGATTCCATGTCTCTAAAAGGTGGTAGACAGAGATGAAATCAGGGCATCTGCTTATATAAACAATTCGTTTAGGTTTTGATTTTTATTTTAAAGTGTAACATTGAAAAGAAGTAAATTTTATAGAACTTTGGTAAAGAAAAACACCAGTGGAGATAACAAATGGAGAAGAGGTTAAACCGTATTTCCTTTTCTTGTAAATATTTGAAAGCAGTTAATTTTATATGTTCGGAATAGTTGCCCTATATCCACAATAAAAACATGTCAGTATTTTATGTGAATTCCTTAGAGTTAAATATACAGGCTGTGTTCCTGGCCTGAGGGGCCAGGAATTCCAAACACTGAGGATGCTAGTCATTTCACCTTCAGTTTGGGGTTTAAGAAAAGGAAATCTTGAAGTCCCTCAAAATGCATAAGAACGGAGATTTCCTTAACAAGGTAACTCAAAGAAAGAAAACATACACATATACCTGCATATATGTGTGCACATACTTCCACACGTAAAAAGAGAAATCTTCAATTCCTGGATACATGTTTTTAGGTTTTTGTAAAAATCAAAATAAAACTGCCTTTTCTGTATGCAGGAATTTATCACTGTTATTTCAAGTTAAAGATATTTAAATACAAAACAATCGTAATGAGTAGATTACTATCTTGACAGTCTGAGGCACTTTTGAATTTTAGGTGTCACTCCCATTCATCCCTGAAAACACGCTCTACACCCCTACCAGCATTTTTCCTATGCAAATGACTGCAGATTGAAACACTCATCAATAGGTGCTATAGTCTGCAAATAGTTTCCTTGTCGGCTTGGCAACTGTGACTCATGCTGTCCGACAAGTGAAAAGAAAACCGCAGTCAGCAGCTATTCAGCAGCAAATCATTAATTAATTACATTTTAATGAACCTTAAGCGGCTACTACAGGAGCTTTCAAGTTTATCAAAAATGAAGAATTGCCTTGTGTAAATCTGAAGCTGACTGAAAAAATTCGGAGGGCCTGAGGGTAACAGTTCTATGCAATTTCCATATATCTACTAAAACTTTATAGCTTTGGTAATGTTAGTACATTAGCATTTTATCCTAGAAAGAATTCATCCTTGTGATTTCAACACCTGTTTGTCACCTTTCCTTCTTCATCTTCTTCTTTTTTTTGCATTTAATAAATGTAACACATCTTTAAAGAATTATTATTGAACGAAGATCGAAAAGGACTTTAACATCAGGAGTGTAGGCTATCTTATGTTTTAGTAAATAATTATAGAAATGGTATCTAGAAATATGCATCTGTTTTTCTTCCATAGTAATGAGTTTGTTCTCTAAAAGAGGACGTTTTAATATTGTTACTACTTCACTCAGTAGGTTTGTGGTTAGCTATCAGTAGATTCAGTTTCTAAACTAAGAAAATATTTATGGAGGCCTCTCCATTTTGAGGCTGACCTTCAGTTATTCTGCCACCTCATTTTACAATGCAGTGCTTCTTCACATGGAGGACAGTGGCATCTTCACATAAGGGGAAAATCTTAACAGCAATCCCATGCCAGAGGATTCAGTCACTTGTGAGTTGAGTATGTCTCAGCCTCTAAATCAATGGCAGCTTTGCCGAGTGTTCTACCTTTTCCTTAGGGAACACTTTAAATCAAGTGACAGAGCTCACACTTTAGCACTGAGTCTAAAACTGGACCCAATCAACAGTGCCAAAGTTTCAACCAATATCCTAGGGACCGTGTGTCTATTACTTTGACTTTAAAATCCACAACAAAGTTTTTGCTTCTCATTTTTGACACCACTGCTAAGGGTAGGAGAAAAATAACTCAGGTTCATGATAAAAATCAAATGCCATTTTTGTTAACTCAGAATTTTTTTATTTGAGGTATGCTTGTTCTTTTCTTATTCCATGATAGTAGCATAGCCATATACAACAAATTTTACAATAGAGAAAACTTTTCATAAAAATATCTGCCTTGAACCACATTTTTAATTCTTCAATGGTTACTACTGAAACTAGTTATTCTATATGAAAACTTAACTTCCCTGTGGTAGCAAGTATTTATGAAAAGGAATATTCAGTAGGGACAGTTAGTTACAATACTGAGCACTGATTTTTTTTTTTTTTAATATATTACAGTGCCAACACCCAAGAAAATGAGATGCAATGGATTACAATTGAAACTGTAACAATGAGGACAAAA